>NC_069505.1:222871719-222979219 GCF_027579735.1 Bombina bombina | reverse complement strand
GTAATAGTATTTCTAATGCTTTTTCTTTAAATGTAATATTCAAATTATGCAATATTCGAATTCGAAAAATTCGAATTTATATTCGAATTTGAAAAATTCAAATTTATATGTTTGTAATAGTATTTCTAATGCATTCTTTAAATGTAATATTCGAATTATGCAATATTCTATATGGAAACATTCGAAATGATATATTTGTATCTATTTATGTATCAATTTACTAGATTCCCGCCCTACCACATAAACTATTGAACTTCTGAATAGTATTTGTTAAATAGAATGTTAAATTCGAAATTTCAAATGTGGACATTCGATATAATTATAAACATTCGAATTCGAAAGTGACATTCGAAAACTGTAAATAACATTCGATTTTCTAATTTTTAAGAATATTCGTTCTTATCGACATTCGGATTTAGAATTCGAATTTCGATAATAACATTCGTTCTACATTCGAAATTCAAAAATTTAAACATTCGCCCATCCCTAGTGAGTGAAAGGATGTCTCCTTACCGGATTCTACCCCAATCGTATGAGTTAAGAAATGGTCATGTAAGGAGTATTTGGTGTCCCGTCTATGGTAACAGCAGGTAGAGATGTCTCAGAAGTGTGTGTCCTGGAAATGTTTCCCCCTCAAAGGATCCTTCTCTGCAAATGTGTGTGTGGTCTTTGTCCCGTAGAAACTTCAGTAGAGATTGGAGTCTAAGTGGCTCTCCGGAGTATGGTACTTCAAATGATGTCCCTCAGGTTCTCAGTTTCTGTTAGCTGGTCGGAGGAGAGAGTGCAGTCCCATTCGATTCCGTAGAGAAGTCCAGCCTCCCCCGCTCTGGTCTCCGTGTTTTTCTGCAGAATGGTTGTTCAAATGCTTGCTCTCACCCAAGGTAACCCTGAAAACTTGGCCTGTTAAGGAGACCTGAGGACAGGTTTGAAAAGCACAAATTCTCCAATGCTTTAGAGCACTGCACTTTCTCGACCACACACAGCTGAGACCACAGCAGGGAACTTCCTCCAGTCCTTCAAGATTGGTCCAAAGAGCTTGACGCGTTTCCCCCGGAGTACGCCCGGGCTTTTTCAAGAGCAAAATGTAAAATGGAAGGAGGTGTGACTATTTCAAGCCTATACTTCTTCCTGATTGGGTATTATAATTCACCAATCCGGTTACGCTAAAGGCACACACCCTCATTCAGGAGAAAGTTCATATGCAAAAAATACCAATAAAATACATAGATAAATTGCACAAATAAAATAATCCATTTGCGACAATGCTTAAGAACAATTTGATGCCTTAATCCAGGCTACAAAATACATAAAAGGTTCACAATAAATAATAATATTGTTCAAACTACATTTGATATAAACAAATTTTTATATATATACACGGCTTGTATGATTAACAGGTACAATGTTAAAACACATAAATGAAACAATGTTAAAACACATAAATGGAACAATACATTTAAGATAGTATTTAAAAACATTCTATAAATAACAATTTCGGAAGCATTTTACAACCCCAAAAAATAGATTCAAATACAAATATAAAACTATATATTAATCTCATATATAGACATCCAAAATATATAATTATATGTTTATACAAGTGTGTAAAAAATACATAACATGACGTTTAAGCATAATTTCATAAGAACGACCTAAAAACATAAACACATACACATACACATAAATTTATCCCTAATGAACATACAAAAGTATATATATATTTTTTTCCTGAAACGATATAAAAGAGAGACATCAATTAATTATCATTAAGATACAATTCATGCTTTTACAAAAACCCAGAAATACATGACTATAACATAGGAGATATTGATAACAATAGGCTACAAAAAAGCTTGTATATCTAAAACAATATTAAGTCCAGAGGGATTCAAACTTTTCAATTTATAAAACCATTCTGTTTCTCTTTGTCTCAAGGTTCTTAGCCTATTGCTTTTATTTGGTGGTATCCAGTCTATTATTTGAACCTCCAGACCCCTAGGATCACTACCATGAACTAGAGAGAAATGGTTTGGTACACTATGCTTTTTAGAACCATTTTTTATTTTATACAGATGTTCATTGAACCTGGTTCTAGTCTTCCGTTTGGTACGTTCAATGTAAATCAGCTCACATTTACACCGTAACAAATACACAGTGTAAGTTGTTTCACAATTACATCCGTGTCTAATTTCAAAGTGTTCAGTACCATCAGAATTACTGAACCTATTCCCTCTTTTGACATATGAACACATATTGCATTTACTTTTATTGCATTTATATGTGCCTGTAGAAAGGGATAACCAGTTGCTTAAGGTGTTTTTCTTATCATTTGTCCTCAATTCTCCACTTACACTCTTCCTCAATTTACTTGGGGCTAGATCATTTTTCAAATTTTTATTTTTTTCTAAAGGTGATCAGTGGTTTATCTCCAACAACCTCTCCCAGAATGGGGTCAGATTTAAGTATGCCCCAATGTTTTTTCATTATCTTCTTAATTACACCAGCTCCTTCACTATATGTTGTTATAAGGCATACTTGGTTGTCCATATTTACATTATTACTTGAATTCTTACTAGTATTCTTCAAAAGTTTGTCCCTATCCAAATTCTTGGCTCTCAATTTTGCTACTTTGAGTGCTTCATTTTTGTACCCCTTTTCTATAATTTTTTTGTCTAAATCCTCAGCCTCTCTTTCGAAATCAGATAATTTTGAACAGTTTCTCCTAATTCTGGTGTATTGACTAAATGGAATATTAGTCTTCCAATTTTTCAAATGAACACTCCTGGCATCAACAAAACTGTTCCTATCGACTTTTTTCTTATGATTTTTCACTTTAACCCTATTGTCTATTGGGTCCTTCATAAGACTAATATCCAAGAATACAATACTGTCTTGTGAACATGTGCCACTGAATTCTAAGTCAAAATTGTTTTCATTAATATACGCAGAGAACTGTGAGAGGGACAAAGAAGAACCTTTCCATAAAATGATCACATCGTCAATGTATCTGTAGTACTTAACAATGTTATTTTCAAACGGGTTGTTATTCCATATGTATTCTTTCTCAAAATCATCCATAAAATATTGGCATATGAAGGGGCAAATGTTGTCCCCATTGCCGTTCCTTTGAGCTGTAAATAAAAAATATCCTCAAATTCAAAATAATTGTGGGAAAGAATAAATTAAATAGAATCCAAAAAATGTATATCTGGAATATCATGGTACATGAAAGCACGTTGGATTGCTTTAATACCCTTCTCATGTCTAATATTTGTGTACAGGGAGGAAACATCATATGTGGCCCACCAAAAATCATCCTCCAATACCCCAGAATTAGGAGAAACTGTTCAAAATTATCTGATTTCAAAAGAGAGGCTGAGGATTTAGACAAAAAATGTATAGAAAAGGGGTACAAGAATGAAGCACTCAAAGTAGCAAAATTGAGAGCCAAGAATTTGGATAGGGACAAACTTTTGAAGAATACTAGTAAGAATTCAAGTAATAATGTAAATAGGGACACCCAAGTATGCCTTATAACAACATATAGTGAAGGAGCTGGTGTAATTAAGAAGATAATGAAAAAACATTGGGGCATACTTAAATCTGACTCCATTCCGGGAGAGGTTATTGGAGATAAACCACTGATCACCTTTAGAAAAAATAAAAATTTGAAAAATGATCTAGCCCCGAGTAAATTGAGGAAGAGTGTAAGTGGAGAATTGAGGACAAATGATAAGAAAAACACCTTAAGCAACTGGTTATCCCTTCCTACAGGCACATATAAATGCAATAAAAGTAAATGCAATATGTGTTCTTATGTCTAAAGAGGGAATAGGTTCAGTAATTCTGATGGTACTGAACAATTTAAAATTAGACACGGATGTAATTGTGAAACAACTTACACTGTGTATTTGTTACAGTGTAAATGTGAGCTGATTTACATTGAACGTACCAAACGGAAGACTAGAACCAGGTTCAATGAACATCTGTATAAAATAAAAATTGGTTTAAAAAGCATAGTGTACCAAACCATTTCTCTCTAGTTCATGGTAGTGATTTTAGGGGTCTGGAGGTTCAAATAATAGACTGGATACCACCAAATAATAGCAATAGGCTAAGAACCTTGAGACAAAGAGAAACAGAATGGATTTATGAATTGAAAAGTTTGAATCCCTCTGGACTTAATATTGATTTAGATATACAAGCTTTTTTGTAGCCAATTGTTATCAATATCTCCTATGTTATAGTCATGTATTTCTGTTTTTTTGTATAAGCATGAATTGTATCATAATGATAATTAATTGATGTCTCTCTTTTATATCGTTTCAGGAAAAAAAATTATATATACTTTTTATGTTCATTAGGGATAAATTTATGTGTATGTGTTTATGTTTTTAGGTCGTTCTTATGAAATTATGCTCAAACGTAATGTTATGTATTTTTTACACACTTGTATAAACATATAATTATATATTTTGGATGTCTCTATATGAGATTAATATATATTTTTATATTTGTATTTAAATCTATTTTTTGGGGTTGTAAAATGCTTCCGAAATTGTTATTTATTTATAAAATGTTTTTAAATACTATCTTAAATGTATTGTTCCATTTATGTGCTTTAACATTGTTTCATTTATGTGTTTTAACATTGTACCTGTTAATCATACAAGCCATGTATATATATAAAAATTTGTTTATATCAAATGTAGTTTGAACAATATTATTATTTATTGTGATCCTTTTATGTATTTTGTAGCCTGGATTAGGGCATCAAATTGTTCTTAAGCATTGTCCCAAATTGATTATTTTATTTGTTCAATTTATCTATATATTTTATTGGTATTTTTTGCATATGAACTTTCGCCTGAATGAGGGTGTGTGCCTTTAGCGTAACCGGATTGGTGAATTATAATACCCAATCAGGAAGAAGTATAGGCTTGAAATAGTCACACCTCCTTCCATTTTTACATCTTGCTCTTGAAAAAGCCCGGGCGTACTCCAGGGGAAACGCGTCAAGCTCTTTGAACCAATCTTGAAGGACTGGAGGAAGTTCCCTGCTGTGGTCTCAGCTGTGTGCGGTCGAGAAAGTGCCGGTGAGACGTACGAGTCAGCTGTGGGGTTTTCCTGTCCGGACTGCATATGTTCACATCATTGATTGTGAAAGGCTCATTTTAACTTAGTTCTTGTAAGTAGGATCTGTGCTGTTATGTCATTTTCTTATGTGAATAAACTACTACCTTGAATCTGGTCCTTTTGCGCTGTTCCCTTTTTCACAGTTGTATCATATACATACATACATATACACACACACACATATATATATATATATATATATATATATACCCACACATATACATGTAGCTCTCAGTTTACGCCGGGGTTAGGTTCCAGAATGAATGGTTGTAATTCAAAATCGTTGTAAATTGAAACCCAGTTTATAATGTAAGTCAATGGGAAGTGAGGGAGTTAGGTTCCAGGTCCCTCTCAAAATTGTCATAAGTAATACCTAATACATTATTTTTAAAGCTTTGAAATGAAGACTTTAAATGTTAAACAGCATTATAAACCTAATAAAATAATCACACAACACAGAATATATAATTAAACTAAGTTAAATGAACAAAAACATTTGCTAAACAACATTATAAACCTAATAAAATAATCACACAACACAGACTTCACTTGCATTTTTCTGCAAATAGTTCTTTATATGCATTCCAATCTGGACTGATATATAGACAGGAAGATCTTGTTTCTTTGAAATCTGCTCAATAGCTCAGGTCTGGTTAAACTGGTTAATTTCAGCTTGCTTGGCTTTGCTGCAACACAAGCAGACAGCTCCACCTACTGGCTATTTTAATCAATGCACTGCTTCTCAATGCTTTTCAATAGCAATCACATGACTGGAAAAAAAGGTTGTTATTCTGAAACGGTGTAAATTGAACCATTGTAAACCGAGGGCCACCTGTATATATATATATATATATATATATATATATACATACACACACACACACACACACATATATATATATACATACATACTTATACACACACACACACATATATATATATGCCCTGAGGAAGCCCCTGACACACATGAGATTTGTGGTTGTGCTCATGACGTTGGCACCAAGTGTGTTTACCTGGACAGTGAATGTGTTGCTTGTATGTGGACACTGCTAACATCTGTGTTCATTATTCTCATTAAAATTGGGACATTTGACTTTGCATCGTGTGAGGTCTGTGAGTTTGCAGTGTCCTGTGAAGCTGGTGGGAGGAGTCTTCCGGATATCTAGGTGTGACCTGAGAAATGTGTCCCGTTTTACCCCACCAAGCAAGTGTGTATTGAACGGAGTACACTGCAAGAGTTGAGATAGCCATGCTTTGCTCTCAGCTTGACGATCTACCTATGTGCTTGCACTAATTTACAGTCTCTTGTATCACAATTGTTTGAGCCAGGACAGGCTCTGTTGTGATTTGTGCAGAGAGATTGAGATTCCACCAATTGGAGGAGAGGTGTGTATGGCTGCTGACACACCCTTACTGTGACATCACTGCTATGAGCTTTGGAAGCTCCAAGGAGAGGAGCATGCAGGCAGTTTGTTTGTACAGCTTTATGGCATGACGCAGCCATTTTTCTACTAACTGTTTACCAGCCTCCATTATACAGTTCTCTCTGGAGTAGCACAAAGGTGGACGCTTTTGGGAGGTACCCCCATGTTTGGTCTTTTTACGGTAGTTAGCTGGCCAGCTTAATTAGCAGAAGTTTGTTTGCTATCATTTGTATACATATTTACCGTATTAGCCTCTTTACCCTGGGAGTTAGTATCCTCCTGAATTTGCTCCAATTTCTTTTGTATATATGTTTGTTTTGTTTTCATACTGTTTGCTTATTTGTATGTCAGATATATCACTTTTATCCTTGTAAATGATATCCAATTCTGACACCTGCAAGTTGCAGCTAATAAACATGAGAGGAACTTTGTTCTCTCTAAAACCTTTTGTGTGTGCAAATTTCCCTTTCTTTAAAGTGACAGTAATGTATGTCATTTAGTCCTTCTTTACTCATAGTGTGCATATATATATATATATATATATATATATATATATATATATATATATATATACACACACATACACACACACACACATAAACACACACACACACATTGTGCCCACATAAAAGTTATGGTATCATTGGGAAAAAAAACTGCCAAGAAATAAAATAGAGATCAGAGTGGGACAGAGTCAAGACTGTTAATTGAACAACCTTCAAATTCTGTGAACATTTTGTAGAAAACCATTTTTTACTGAATGCTTTGGAATACCATGGTTGAATTCTGTCAATGCAAAGTATCAGTGAGATTAATGTAGTAAGGAGTAAGTGGGATAAAAAACAGACATTACATGAATTTTCAAGAGGATTAGAATATGGCCTTGAATTTGTATTTCCCCCTAAAATGTATTTTAAAAACACAAAAAAAAATGGATTTAAATCATTTCTGGAAAGGGTTGTTGTATTTTTAAAGTTACTCTTTACCAATGTTAAAGTTACTTTGTTTTGCTGGACAAAAAAAAAAAACTCCCAAACATTTTGGGGAAAAAGGGCAGTATCATGTTAGCTAGTGTATTGAAAGAAAGTAAAAATCCTTTTGCTAGAAAATAACAAAACACTAGTTAGCCATTAACCCCCTAACGTCCTCAGGATGTTCCAGAAGTGGTGATCACCTGACTTCTGGTTTGGCCCTTTTTTTACATTCCCATCCGGGATGGATGCGCTTTTCCTGAAGGGGTTAACAGTATCATCTGTACTTCACTTTTGTTA
Source organism: Bombina bombina (assembly GCF_027579735.1). Taxonomy (NCBI): domain Eukaryota; kingdom Metazoa; phylum Chordata; class Amphibia; order Anura; family Bombinatoridae; genus Bombina; species Bombina bombina. The sequence continues at coordinate 222,971,388 of NC_069505.1, read as the reverse complement.
TTTTCTTGCAAAAGGTTTTTAACAGACAAGTGTGCACTACCTAAGTATTCCCTTCAACAAAGAACACCATGAGAACAAAGCAAACTTCATTATAAAAGTAAATTAGAAACGTTTGTATTGCTCTGTCTGAATCACGAAAAAAAAATCTTTGTGACTTTTCTTAAAGTGACATGAAACACAAATTACTCTGGATATAAAGAAACTCCCTAAAGAAAACTCTCATTAACCACAAAAAAGTAAATTAAAAATATAAGGAGACTTTTTCCAGTACTTTGCAACTGCCAAAATTATTTTAACCCCTTAATGACTGCAACGTACCATTTACGACGTCAGTCGTTAAGGGTTTTCTTGTTACCAATAGCACTATTATACTCTCCCTCCTCCCTTCTTGTCACCGGAAATAGCGCGGTCTCGCCACTGGTAGTGAGACCACGCTATTAATTACACAATCCCAATAGAAAGACCAGTGACGTGCAGGGTAACATTTTTTTTTTTTTTGTATTGTACACAAAATAGAACACAGTGAATAAATTAAATAATAATAATACAAATAACGCATTTCTATAGTGTATTAGCTTCATCTAGGACTGCAAGAGCTAATTAGCACCTAACATATATAGGAAATCTGCCCTTTAACCTTTAACCTCATTGCACTTTCCATAACTCATTTGCTTTATCTTACATAATATCTTGAACAAGTTTGTATTATTATATCTGGAACCTGCATTTACTGTCTAACATATGTAAATCAGCTCTACTTGAACACATCTGGAATCAATATCTCTTCTCACTACATTGGAAACCTTTTTATACTCACAATAATATCTGAAACAGCATCTGGCTATCGATGTGCTATTTATAGTTTGAGCAATCCAGTGCATCTAGATATAGCTTAGCACACATGGCCTATCTTATTATTTCCTACCATATCTTGTATGTCAATGTGCAACTTATTATGTTTGGAATAGTTGTTTTTTTTACATGCTGGCTGCCACACTTGTCATTTATCAAATGTATGGTGTGTCTGCTGTTAGGCACAATTATGGTTACTTGGGTTACAGTTCCAATCGGATTGAACTTGATTCTGATTGGCTGATTCCATCAGCCAATCAGAATTTTCCTACCTTAATTCCGATTGGCTGATAGAATCCTATCAGCCAATCGGAATTCGAGGGACGCCATCTTGGATGACGTCCCTTAAAGGAGCCTTCATTCGTCGGTAGTCCGTCGGGCCAGCAGGATGTTCCGCGTCGGAGGTCTACAAGATGGATCCGGAAGAAAGAAGATTGAAGATGCCGTTGATAGAAGACTTCAGCCGGATCATGGACTTCTTCAGCTCCCGCTTGGATGATGACTTCAGCCGGATCATGGACCTCTTCAGCTCCCGCTTGGATGAAGACTTCAGGCGGATCATGGACCTCTTCAGCCCCCTGCTTGGGCTTGGATCAGGACATCGGAGGAGCTCTTCTGGATCGATCAGTGAACCTGGTATGGTGAAGATAAGGTAGGAAGATCTTCAGGGGCTTAGTGTTAGGTTTATTTAAGGGGGGTTTGGGTTAGATTAGGGGTATGTGGGTGGTGGGTTGTAATGTTGGGGGGGTATTGTATGTTTTTTTTTACAGGAAAAAGAGCTGAATTCTTTGGGGCATGCCCCGCAAAGGGCCCTGTTCAGGGCTGGTAAGGTAAAAGAGCTTTGAACTTTAGTAATTTAGAATAGGGTAGGGCATTTTTTTATTTTGGGGGTCTTTGTTATTTTATTAGGGGGCTTAGAGTAGGTGTAATTAGTTTAAAATTGTTGTAATATTTTTCTGATGTTTGTAAATATTTTTTTATTTTTTGTAACTTAGTTCTTTTTTATTTTTTGTACTTTAGTTAGTTTATTTCATTGTATTTATTTGTAGATATTGTATTTAATTAATGTATTGATAGTGTAGTGTTAGGTTTAATTGTAGGTAATTGTAGGTATTTTATTTAATTCATTTATTGATAGTGTAGTGTTAGGTTTAATTGTAACTTAGGTTAGGATTTATTTTACAGGTAATTTTGTAATTATTTTAACTATTTTAGCTATTAAATAGTTCTTAACTATTTAATAGCTATTGTACCTGGTTAAAATAAATACAAAGTTACCTGTAAAATAAATATAAATCCTAAAATAGCTATAATATAATTATAATTTATATTGTAGCTATATTAGGATCTATTTTACAGGTAAGTATTTAGCTTTAAATAGGAATAATTTACTTAATAAGAGTTAATTAATTTCATTAGATTTAAATTATATTTAACTTAGGGAGGTGTTAGTGTTAGGGTTAGACTTAGCTTTAGGGGTTAATAAATTAAATTAGAATAGCGGTGAGCTCCAGTCGGCAGATTAGGGGTTAATGTTTGAAGTTAGGTGTCGGCGATGTTAGGGAGGGCAGATTAGGGGTTAATACTATTTATTATAGGGTTAGTGAGGCGGATTAGGGGTTAATAACTTTATTATAATAGCGGTGCAGTCCGCTCGGCAGATTAGGGGTTAATAAGTGTAGGCAGGTGGAGGCGACGTTGTGGGGGGCAGATTAGGGGTTAATAAATATAATATAGGGGTCGGCGGTGTTAGGGACAGCAGATTAGGGGTACATATCGATAATGTAAGTAGCGGCGGTTTATGGAGCGGCAGATTAGGGGTTAATAATAATATGCAGGGGTCAGCGATAGCGGGGGCGGCAGAATAGGGGTTAATAAGTGTAAGGTTAGGGGTGTTTAGACTCGGGGTACATGTTATGGTGTTAGGTGCAGACGTAGGAAGTGTTTCCCCATAGACAACAATGGGGCTGCGTTAGGAGCTGAACGCGGCTTTTTTGCAGGTGTTAGGTTTTTTTTCAGCTCAAACAGCCCCATTGTTTCCTATGGGGGAATCGTGCACGAGCACGTTTTTGAGGCTGGCCGCGTCCGTAAGCAACTCTGGTATCGAGAGTTGCAGTGGCGTTAAATATGCTGTACGCTCCTTTTTTGGAGCCTAACGCAGCCATTCTGTGGACTCTCAATACCAGAGTTATGTTAAAGGTGCGGCCAGAAAAAAGCCAGCGTTAGCTACGCGGGTCATTACCGACAAAACTCTAAATCTAGCCGATAGTATTTTTGCATTATTGCATTGTCTCTTTAGTATACATTTATTCATTATGCCATTTTACCGTGTTTAATGGACCTTTAAAGGGATATGAAACCTAAACCCCCCAAAAAAACAATGGTGATTCAGACAGATCATGCCATTTTAAAAACGTTTCCAATTTACCTTTATTATCAAATTTGCTTCATTCCCATTATATTCTTTGTTGAAGAGATACCTAGGTAGGCATCTGAAGCACTACATGACAGGAAATAGTGCTGCCATCTAGTATTCTTGCAAATGGATAACAATCTTGCAAAACTGTTGCCATATAGTGCTCCAGAAATGGGCCTGCTCCTAAGCATACACCCCTGCTTTTAAACAAAAGATACCAAGAGAATGAAGAAAATTGAGAATGGAAGTTGATTAGAAAAAAGTTTAAAATCGCATGCTCTGTCTTCATCATGAATGAAAAATGTTGGATTGTATATCCCTTTAAGTGTTGGAAAAGGTACTTTTCCTAAAGTTTTAGCTTAAAAAAAGCAGAAGCAGTCTTAATTAATTTTGGCAGGTAGAGTTAATGGTCTAGTAAATGCATTTTCTGTTTGGTGGTTGCTGAGATATAAAAGTTTGAAAATATAAAGTTAAGGTATCCTCAGTAAACATTTGTCAGCAGATTATGGGAATAGTAGTCACAGATATTGGTCTGTATTGGTGCCCCATGAATAAAGCCAGAGGAGAACAAAATTCCTGACTCGGCGACCTATGCGCCCAGCTTTGCAGTGAATGGGCAGTAAACATCATTACAGTAACACTGGCATGTGAACCGCAGCTCCCTTCTCTCACGTGAAGAAAGGGCCTTTCAATCACCCTAAAGCAATGTGTTTAAGGTGTTTTATGTGGGTGACGGAGAGGGTAATAAGCAGCGGTTAAGTAAGCAGGCTCATACAGGCACAAGGGCTCAGACGCAGCATATGCTGGGTAGTACATTGAGGCCACGATATCTACAACTTCACACAAACGCACATATTAAGTGCGCACAGACGCATTTTATTTGTTTATTATTTTCTTACAGTACAAAACCTATGAAATTCAATGGCAAAAAACTTACATTAAGGGGACATAAAAACCCTAAACATGTCTTTAATGATCCAGACAGAATATGTGATTTTAAACAACTTTCCAATTTGCTTCTATTATCTAAATTGCTTCACACGCTTGGTATAATTAGTTGAAAAGCATAGCTAGATAGGCTCAGATGCAGCAACTGGTAGTTAGCTGCTGATTGGTGGCTGCACAAAAATGCTTCTTTTCATTGGTTCACCAGATGTCTTCAGAAAGCTCCCAGTAGTGCATAACTGATCATTCAAAAAAGAATACAAAGAAAATGAAGCAAAATAGATAAAAGTAGTACATTAGAAAAAATTTTCACATGCTTTAAATCATGAAAAATAATAAAAATAAAAATGTTGGGTTTCATGTCCCTTTTATTTCAGAGTTTGGGATATTACAAAAATAAATGAAATAAAAAATAATTGTTTGTTTTGCAATTAAGTTTTAAATCATGGCAACCAAGACTTAAAGGGACACTAAACCCCAAAAAATTATTTTGTGATTCAGGTAGAAAATACAATTTTAAATAACATTCCAATTTACTTCTATTATCTAATTTGCTTCATTCTGTAGATATCCTTTGTTGAAGAAATAGCAATGCACATGTGTAAGCCAATCACACGAGGCATCTATGGGCATCTACCAATCAGCAGCTACTGAGCATATCTAGATATGCTTTTCAGCAAAGAATATCAAGAGAATGGAGCAAATTAGATAATAGATGTAAATTAGAAAGTTGTTTAAAATTGCATGCTCTTTCTAAATCATGAAAGAAAAAATGTGGGTTTCATGTCCCTTTAAGACTAAATTTAAGGGTGGGTTTAGAATTGATTGCTGCTGTTATACTACCTGGAAATATCCATGTTAATGGGGTATAAAAGGGGAACAATGTTCTAATCTGCTAGAGCATTTTATTGATTCACTAGTGCTTGAACATATTTATGGGGCCTATTTATAAATGTGCGAGCGGACGTGATCTGATATTGCATACGCTCTCGGCATTTATCATTGCACCAGCAGTTCTGGGGAACTGCTGGTGCAATGCTGCCCCCTGCAGATTCACAGCCAATCGGGCGCTAGCAGGGGGTGTCAATCAAGCCAATCATATTCAATTGGGTTGATTTCTGTCCGCCACCTCAGAGCAGGCGGACAGGTTATGGAGCAGGGGAGTTTGATAAATATGCCCCTATGTGTTTAACCTCTATAATTAATTTAATGCATTGCAGTCAGTGAACAGGCACTACTCATATAAACCCTCTTTGATTAGTGAGCGGCCATCTTAATCTCCAGACTAGGAGACTTTAAATATGTGTTTATCTCCTTTGCAGGTACACCGGGCGGTGTTTTTGGGATCATTGTCCTGCTGAAAGACCCAGCCACGTTTAATCTTCAAAGCCCTTGCATATGGAAGGAGGTTTGCACTCAAAATCTCACGATACATGGCCCCATTCATTCTTTCATGTACACAGGTCAATCGTCCTGTTCCATTTGCAGAGAAAAAGCCCCAAAGCATGATGTTGCCACCCCCATGCTTCACAGTAGGTATGGTGTTCTTTGGTTGCAACTCAGCATTCTCTCTCCTCCAAACACGACGAGTTGTGTTTCTACCAAACAGTTCTACTTTGGTTTCATCTGACCATATGACATTCTCCCAATCCACTTCTGGATCATCCAAATGCTCTCTAGCATACTTCAGACGGGCCTGGACATGTACTGGCTTAAGCAGGGGGACACGTCTGGCACTGCAGGATCTGAGTCCCTGGCAGCGTAGTGTGTTACTGATGGTAGCCTTTTGTTACGTTGGTCTCAGCTCTCTGCAGGTAATTCACTAGGTCCCCCCGTGTGGTTCTGGGATGTTTGCTCACCGTTCTTGTGATCATTTTGACCCCACAGGGTGAGATCTTGCGTGGAGCCCCAGATCGAGGGAGATTATCAGTGGTCTTGTATGTCTTCCATTTTCTGCCTATTGCAGATTCAGTCTTCCCAGTCTGGTGCAGGTCTACAATTTTGTTTCTGGTGTCCTTCAACAGCTCTTTGGTCTTCACCATAGTGGAGTTTGGAGTGTGACTGTTTGAGGTTGTGGACAGGTGTCTTTTATACCGATAACAAGTTCAAACAGGTGCCATTAATACAGGTAATGAGTGGAGGACAGAGGAGTCTCTTAAAGAAGAAGATACAGGTCTGTGAGAGCCAGAAATCTTGCTTGTTTGTTGGTGACCAAATACTTACTTTCCACCATAATATGCAAATAAATTCTTTCCAAATCAGACAATGTGATTGTCTGGATTTGTTTCCACATTTTGTCTCTCATAGTTGAGGTATACCTATGATGAAAATTACAGGCCTCTCTCATCTTCTTAAGTAGGAGAACTTGCACAATTGTGTGGCTGACTAAATATTTTTTGCCCCACTGTATATATACACACTCACATACACACACATATATACATACATACTGTGCATGCACACACATATATACATATACATACATACATACATACATACATACACACACATACTGTATATACATATACAGTCGTATGCAAAAGTTTAGGCACCCCTGACAATTTCCATGATTTTCATTTATAAATAATTGGGTGTTTGGATCAGCAATTTCATTTTGATCTATCAAATAACTGAAGGACACAGTAATATTTCAGTAGTGAAATGAGGTTTATTGGATTAACAGAAAATGTGCAATATGCATCCAAACGAAATTAGGTGCATAAATTTGGGCACCCCAACAGAAATATTGCAATAATATTTAGTAGAGCCTCCTTTAGCAGAAATAACAGCCTCTAGACACTTCCAATAGCCTGCAATGAGTGTCTGGATTCTGCATGAAGGTATTTTGGACCATTCCTCCTTGCAAAACATCTCCAGTTCAGTTAGCTTTGATGGTTGCCAAGCATGGACAGCCCGCTTCAAATCACCCCACAGATTTTCAATGATATTCAGGTCTGGGGACTGGGATTGCCATTCCAGAACATTGTACTTGTTCCGCTGCATAAATGCCAGAATAGATTTTGAGCAGTGTTTTGGGTCGTTGTCTTGTTGAAATATCCAGTCCCGGTGTAACTTCAACTTTGTGACTGATTCCTCAACATTATTCTCAAGTATCTGCTGATATTGAGTGGAATCCATGCGACCCTCAACTTTAACAAGATTCCCGGTACCGGCACTGGCCACACAGCCCCACAGCATGATGGAACATCCACCAAATTTTACTGTGGCTAGCAAGTGTTTGTCTTGGAACGTTGTGTTCTTTTGCCGCCATGCATAATGCCCCTTGTTATTACCAAATAACTCAATCTTTGTTCATCAGTCCACAGCACCTTCTTCAAAAATGAAGCTAGCTTGTCCAAATGTGCATTTGCATACCTCAAGCAACTCTGTTTGTGGCATGTGTGCAGAAAAGGCTTCTTCCACATCACTCTCCCATGCGCTGAATTGTTGAATGATGCACAGTGGTCTGTGGACTGTTTTTGATCGTTCTCACCATCCTTTGCCTTTGCCTCACTAATATTTTACTTCTGGCCTTAACAAGAACTGTGCCTGTGGTCTTCCATTTCCTCACTATGTTCCTCACAGTGGACACTGACAGCTTAAATCTCTACGATAGCTTTTTTTAGCCTTTCCCTAAACCATAATGTTGAACAATCTTTGTTTTCAGGTCATTTGAAAGTTGTTTTGAGGCCCCCATGTTGCCACTCTTCAGAGGAGAGTCAATGAGAACACCAAATTGCTATTGGTCCCCTTAAATACCTTTTCTCATGAATGGATGCACCTGTCTATGAAGTTCAAGGCTTAATGGGCTCACCAAACCAACTGTGTCTTTCAATTAATCAGTGCTAAATAGTTACAGGTATTCAAATCAACAAAATTACATGGGTGCCCAAATGTATGCACCTGTCTAATTTCATGTTGATACATATTGCAAATGTTCTGTTAATCATATAAACCTCATTTCACTACTGAAATATTACTGTGTCCATCAGTTATTTGATAGATCAAAATGAAATTGCTGATCCAAACATCCAATTATTTAAAATGAAAATCATGGAAATTGTCAGGGGTGCCTAAAATTTTGCATACAACTGTACATACATACATACACACACATATATACATATACATACATACATACACACACATATATACATATATATACATACATACATACATACACACACATATATTCATATACATACATACACACACACACACTTGAAAGTGCTGCAGCATTTTCAAATGTCTAATAATAAGCATACACATGAGGTTAAAGACCTTTCAGCAAAACTGTGTGAATAAAAATGACATATTTTAGAGAAATTATAATTCCACAAATACGCAGTTTGCATCACTACTGTGTGTCAACGTTTACTCTAAAAATAATTTATTTAAATCCCCATATTAAGGTCATTTTTATTGTCCTTACATCATAACCAGTTCATAAATATAGTTTGCACATACAAATTTAATTGCTTTGTAGTTCATTGTTATTTTAATTAGTATTTTTTGTTGTGGCACAAAATGTTGAGGTCATTGAAGTGTTATAAAAAAAATAATGTATGTTAATAACTACAGAGATCTAATCTGCTGGTTTTATTTTTCCAAAATGTGTTAGCATCATCATTTTGAAATACAAAACTATCATTAATGTTTTCTGCTTTTAAACAGAAAATTGGTATAATAGTTCCTATCTGTTTTACAAACTATTATTAACAAAAAAAATTATCATCTTTGTTAAAAAATGTGATTCTATAAATACACAGTAAATTGACAATACATTAAATCATGTAATTAATTCAAGACTTTGTATAGGCTTTGGATGCAGATCTTCCATATGTTTTTTTTTGTCTTTGTTTTTTTTGTTTTAAACTACAAATGGATTAGTCGAACTAAATACAGAACATCTACAAAAACACCTTAATTATTAATATCCACAAATACTGTTGTGATGTTTACTTTATTACCTTAGTTACCAGCATGGTTTTTGACTTGATACCGTAAAAGAGACCACAGAAAGCAAATATACACAATAAGTTACAACCAGTGTTGAATCTAAGGCCAGATTTGGTGAGCGGCTAGCAGTGAAACAGTTAACCCCTTTGTGGCAGTATTATAGTTTTAACATCTTACAGGCCAATCCTTGCCTACGTCAAAGGGGGATGCTGCAGTACACCGTATACAGCAGGACATTACATGCCGTTATAATGGTGTTAAAGTACAGCACTGTTCGGACGACATTGAACATTTTAATGGTGTACAGTGGTTAAATAGACCCTGCAGTTAACAAACACTACACAATGCAGATAGCAAGGTATGGTGATTTTATTAACTGTTTCACTGCTGGGTCGCTCACAAAATCTGGACTTAGAGGGAACACTGGAACTTACAACAATCATAGAACGTGGACTTTTCCAGCCCTTTAAGTGAGTCATTTGAATGATGTTTTGCATGGCTTTTCATAGACGTTTTGAGTTTGAGGTCATAACAGTCTATTAAAAAAAACTATAGAGTGGTTTAACAACCCACTAACATCATTGATACTCTTCATTGACAGCATTCTACTGCTTTATTTCCATCCTTCACAATAAATTATTTATACAGGATTTGTACAATTTTTGACTAATTCAACAGCCTTAACATCTTAAAGGGACAGTATACTGTAAAATAGTTTTTCCCTTGATGTGTTTACAATTGCTTTTTTTACCAACTGCAGAGTAAAAAATGTATGAAAATTAGCTTTTTAAGGTTTATTTCTGTATATTAAAGCTCTGATTTTGTGTTTTGAAGCCACAGCCTAATAAAATAGGTTGAGCTTGTAGGTATAATCAGATCTCATTACTGTATCACACTGTGCACATATACCTGCTTCTTTATCTTATATCTGTCCTTAAAACAATCACCAATACTTTGAGAGAACAATGGAAAATCAACATTTTATTACCTTATCTCTGCTTTATCACACTGGGAGTGTAATTTCTTCTGCTGGCTGTGTTTACAAAGCTCATCTATAGCTGGTACGCGCGGCCACAAACTTTCAGAATAGGTGGGGATACCACATGCTAAATTAACAATTTCAAATGCCAATATAAGGGTAAAGGAGCTACTTGTAAACAATTTAATACACTCCAGCAGGTAAAGTGGACCATTGGGAACAAATTAAAGGGGAGAAAAATTTTGAGTAAACTGTCCCTTTAAGTACTTATATGCATACAGAAAGAGAAGTGCTCTACCAGGAACAAACAACAGCTCAGTAGCTTTTTCTATGGCAATTTATCTTTTTTCAAGAAGATTTTCTTGGCCATTTACATGCATTTTTCAATTTTACATTTTTTTAACTTTGTTATGATCATGGTTAATTAAATGGTTAATTGGTCAATTAAAAATAGAAATCAAATCACATTGGGAAATTATAAAAACTTCTACACAACTAAAATTCAACTTTCAGAATTTTTGCAATAAAGTTTTTTCATGTTAAAACATAAATGTAAAATATACAGTTGCACAAAATGTTTTCAAATTGCAGATTTAATTAACTAAAATAGGGATTGATCACAATTTAATATGTAATAACCATTGACATATTAACGGCTGCTGAGGAACCCTTTTTAATGTTGACGCGATCACAGTCATCCATTTTCATTAAATATCAACAGATTTTTTTTTTTCAACATTGACTGAAAAATGGCCCTATGCTTAACATGTGTCAGTCCTCTTTTACTGACTCAATTCCAAATTATCGATACTTAACAATAGGCATGGGCATTCATAAGCTTCGTTAGGTGCAGAATGCAGAAGTAAGCGGCCAATCTGGGAATTCAGCTATTTTCGGTGCTGGATAGATTCTTGGGATAATCACCACATTAAGATCTGTGCAAATCCAGATCTTAGTGTGGCGATCTTTCACAAGCATAGAATCGGCAATAGCTGAAGTCCACAAGAGGCTGCCTACTTCCGCATTCGCAAACTAAGGAAACTGACCAATGCACATGCCTACTTAACACAATTCCACAATTTTCACTTATCAAATTCCACATCTTAAAGTGGCTGATTATTAACTCCTAGACAACACTTTCTGAATTATAAACAAGTACCCCAAAAGTTTTCTAACTTTGGTTTCACTCATGCACAAAACACATTGACATTTTCCCCCTGCAATATATGATAACATTAGGAGACAACAACAAATATAACTGCTACCGCTCAATTAAAGTTAAAAACTAGTAATAAACATGCTTACAATAATAAAAATGAGCTATATTAATAACTCAACAAACAACTAATTCCTTGTGTTTAAATCCTTTAAAAATACAAAACACAAATATATCTATGGTTTTGGAGCACAACAAGTTAATTGCACAAATGTCAGCTATTGGCATCACTACACACTATTAAAAAAGGATTAAACAACATACAGACTTGATATGTAATCGCTACCCCCCTCACACACACACACGCACATATACACATACACATATACACACATACACAAACACACACATACACACACACACACATATATATATATACAAACACGCACATATACACATACACATATACACATACACATATACACAAACACACATATACACATACACATATACACACTCACACACATATACACATACACATATACACACTCACACACATATACACATACACATATACACACATATACACACACATACACACACATGCACATATACACATACACATATACACACATACACATATACACATATACACATACACACACATACACACACAAACATATACACACACATTTCCATTTTATTTAACATTTTTGGATTATGAAATCAGGAGATTATTGAAGATCACAACTGTTGAAGACAATAACTGGCCTAAACTTTAGGGGGTGCAAAGAGTGTTACCAAGCAAAACAGAATTGTTATCTAAATATTTATACAATATTATTGTATTATACAAACAGGTAAGTGATCAATAACAAGTCCAGAAAATTATTCCTTATCTGTGTTCTGGTATAGTCCGTGGGATCAGTCCCAAAATAGGTGGGTCGAGGGGCAACTTTGTGTGTGGGAATACTCTGGAGATGGCTGCTCCTCTTGTAATATATACTCCGAACTCCAATCTGTGAAGAAGAAATCACAAAAAGAGGGTGCTTCCTAGTGTGACACTGTGATATCACGATGGGATACAGAATTTTTTTTAGAGCATCATACTCACAATGGTGGCAGCACCCTATTGTGCTGAGTGAAGAAGACTGGGATCTCTCAGTGTCCCAGCTCACTCATTCTTGGTGTCGGATAATGCTCCTCTTAGTATCTCCCGATGTCAACTCAGAACATAGGAGACTCAGGCTTCCAGTGTAATAGTTCAAATTTGATAAAATGGCAACAATAAAAAACTAAGGGTGTACAAACAACCCAAAGTATTAAAAAACAAAATCTGAGACAGTTGCAATGCTTTTCTGAGCTATACTAGCTGTTCCATCAGGCATCTCAGAGATAGCTGAGAAACGCGTTGTAACTGTCTCAAATTTTGTTTTTAAATACTTTGGGTTGTTTGTTCACCCTTAGTTTTTTATTGTTGCCATTTTATTAAACATTTTTAACTATTGCACTGGAAGCCTGAGTCTCTTATGTCCAGAGTTGACATCAGGAGATAGTAAGAGGAGCATTATCCGACACCAAGGATCAGTGAGCTGGGACACTGAGATATCCCAGTCTGCTTCACTCAGAAGTTACACTAGGAGACACCCTCTTTTTGTGATTTCTTTTTCACAGATTGGAAATTAATGAAGATAATGATTTTGTGTTGTGATCACTTGAAAAATACAATGACAATACTGTTCAATGTTCAGAAATAGTAATCTGTCAAAAACAAGTCCAAGATTGTGCTAAACCTTATAGCTGATAAAGAAAAACAAAACTGCCTCTGTTTAAACACAAAGGAACAAATGTACAATGTACAAGCAAAGACTTATTCTTTGTTAGGCCCCCAGGTATGTCTGGAGCTACCCTGTAATTACCACAGACTGGGTAAGTGTGCACAGCTGGGGGCGTGCTGCTGTTGGAGCCAGAACTGGGACGCATGCTATCAATGGAAGATCCATTGCTGTCAAAACTTAGCATGGCTGTCTGTCTGGATGCCCTGTTGTTCACAATATTGCTGTCCTCATTTCCTTGTGTGCTATCCATAGCCATTTTTATAACATTTTAACCCAAAAGTGACCTTGACTTTGTTCCTGGCACCAAGCATGAATGGGTGATTATCTCAGACTCCCATTCACTGCTTGTGGTTATTTGTATTGAGACTAAAGTGTTTGTGTTCCTTGCTTGATACCCTAGCCCTGGGCAAAGTTTCAGGATTGTGCTACCTATCTGACCCTTCTGCTAAAATTTTCTACTGAGGATTTATTTAGTGGTTTATGAACTTTGGAACTGTTTTTTAAAGGGACAGTAAACATAAAAAAAAATGTTATAATCAAATTTCATATTTAAAATAGCATGTTCCAAACTTTCAATCAATCATAATTATTAAGAAGAATAATATATTGTCATCTGAATTTGTAATTATGCCTCTCTTCTGACTGCCCCCTCATCTAAACCACTTATTACAGCCCCTACCTCAACCTCTATGTCTCCTGAATCGGTTGTGCCATTGATTTATTAGAGAGGGGCGACGCTGAACTCCACACACAGATCTTGATGATGTGAATTGCACATGTGGCTGAACTATAAATTACAATGCTGAGTGCATCACGATTTACAGGTCAGATAGGTATCACAGTAGAGGGTTACAATCACGTGCACAGTTAGCAGGGGTCAAGTCCTACAAAAAAAAGTGTGGGAACTCACCAAGACGTCCACCCCCTCACAATTAATATTGTTTTATACACACAACTTGTATTTATATGTATATAATCTATACACTCTGGTTAATGAAAGCAAATTAAAACCAATGAAGGGCTGAATGGTTGCCTTTGGGCCGGAGGATGGACACCCATGGTTACATTTTTACATGGCAGGGGTGAAAGTTTTATTTGTAATTTATGATCCGATATTGCAGATCATGTCCTCTGCACATCGATAAATGCTGACAGCATACGCTCTCGGCATTTATCATTGCACCAACAGTTCTTGTGAACTGCTGGTGCAATACCACCCCCTGCAGATTTGCGGCCTCAGAGCAGGTGGAAAGGTTAGGGAGCAGCGGTCTTTAGACCGCTGCTTCATAACTTCTGTTTCCGGCGAGCCTTCAGGGGCATCAAGCTCCATACGGAGCTTGATAAATATGCCCCTATGGGGCATTTGTATATAGATTACATTTTAGGAGATGTTACTCCCTGGCTCTCAGGATGTGTAAGGCTCTGTAATGTAAACATCTGAAATCATGATCTTGATATGGTTTGTGTGTGCACTCACTCTGCAGTCAAAACAGTGATATGTGATAATGTGATTTAAAAGAAAAATGATGGTCACAAGGTGTCATTTTCTTTTAACATGTATACAAAGTAAATGTGAAGCAAATAACACTGGCAGAGGAAGCAGGAGGCATGAGGGCACAGTAACATTAAAAACAAAACAGGGCACCTTGCACTTTAGGATGAAAATTATACAGTTGAATCTGCAACAAATACATTATCTTGCACAGGTCAGCATTCTGCAGAGAAACTGCCCTGCTGACCATAAATTGTTACATACGTACAGACACCAACAAAGAAAAACAGACTGTACATACTGTTGCTGAATATAATACAGTAGTTGAGCTTATCCTACTGACAAGATTTTTCACAAACACCTTTAATTGCAAGGACTATGTTCATTTGTGTGTACACATGTATTTCCATTGCAAACTTCATCCCAGCTATCCCTGGTAGAACTAAAATGAATTCCATTCAGAAAGGAAGCTGGAAGAACATTACTCCTCCTTGCTTGATGACCAAATCATTTTATTTTATTTTTTTGGTGAAACACTGAACTTTTTTTTAAAACAACTTCAAAATAACTAAACTAGACAAACATGACCACCTGTTTAATGTCAAGATTCAAGGTGTCCATACTTTTATTTAACTCACATGGTACATTGCCAGCTTAGCTTCAGTTCCTCACACCCTACTTCCTTTCCCGGGAGAGCTGAGACCTCTGTGTCTGACAGCAACTCCAGACTCCTATGTCATGGAGTCTCACCCACTTAAGGTGCAAAAGTCCTATTTCTGCTGAGGGGAGCTAAATAATCCTATCCACACAAAAATGTAAGCATTGTGTGTTCCAAACAGGTGATCACACAGCAGGACTGCTGACATGCTTGCATTCAGTGTATTGTAGGAAGTGTTATTGCCCATTACTAGTGAATCTCACTATCCCTCTAACAGACTGTACTCCAGCTCCTCCCACCAGCAACAGCAGTGTTTACTGAAGTGTTTCTGTTCTCTGTCCAGGGGGAACTTAGTTACACCAGCAAAAATAGTGCAGGAACTCTGTACCAATGCGTTCCCGCTGGACTTGACCCCTGGCAGTTTGTCTGTCTTGGATCAGACAGAAGGAAGGAAGGAACCTATGAAGGAAAAGGGGTGTGACACATGATTAATGTAGGCTGGAGCATGTTAGTATATAAAATACTGAGGCTAGGAAGTGCTGGCTAGATAAATTGTTTGCGTGTGTTGTGAAATAAATATATATACAGTATATACTCAATATGCATTTTAGATTAGTATTACATATTTATATGTCATCATTTAACTAAATGTTTACTGGCACTTTAACCTCTGGACCTGCCTTATCACTTTTCTTTGACAACTGGTTTTGGATTGATTTTCTGGCTTTGACCACTGACTTCTTAACAGCTCACCCCTTTGCTGCACTGACTGAAACCAGGCTGCAACCCATTCTTTGCACCTCTGGTTCCAGATGAAAAAACAGGTAATCGATTACCATGTACTCTTAGAGTTACATATGCAGTAACCCATGGGTGCCCATACTTCCAAAGATGAGCTCTATCCTATTTTTTAAACATTTTCCAGTTTGATCTACTTAGCATGTACTAAGAATGAGAACATCTAAGCTTGTGTGCAAAGATGATCTTCGTTCACCACAGGTAGTAATATTCATGGTAGTGGTGCAGAATACAGTTGTGCAAGTAACATCTTAGTATTTCTTTTAACTTGAGTCCATACTATCTCTAGTGGCTGAGACGGAAATGGGGGAAAAAATCACACAAATCTTGTAAACTATTTTTCAGTACTTTGAGATCCACTGGTAGATCCCAATCTATATTTTGTACATAAGGAAAAGTATAAAACTAAGGAAGACTGGTGTGCTTATCAAACTGCTGGCTCCAAAACAGTCTTCAGCACCACTTAAATGTCTCTTCAGTGTGCACACTCATAGCAAATGGATAAACAAATATTCCCAGACAGAAGCCATGCCAGAGGATGTGTCTCTGCCCAGAACACTAGACACATACAAACAGAACAAGCAAAAAGCTTCCGCACTCAGTCCTCTGGAAACGATGTAGAACGTTCATGTAAAGGCAACATTTTTTGAAAAGCTTAAAGGGATACTAAACCCGTATTTTTTTCTTTCATGATTCAGATAGAGCATGCAATTTTAAGGAAATTTCTAATTTACACCTATTATCAATTATTCTTCGTTCTCTTGCTATCTTTATTTGAAAAATAAGGCATCTAAGCTAAGGAGCCAGACAATTTTTGGTTCAGATCTTTGACAGCACTTGTTTATTGGTGGGTGTATTTTGCCACCAATCAGCAAGCACAACCCAGGTTGTGAACCAAAAATGTTCCGGCTTCTAAACTTACATTCTTGCTTTTAAAATAAAGAGAACATGAGAATGAAGAACAAATGATAATAGGAGTAAATTAGAAAGTTTCTTAAAATTGCTGCTCTATCTGAATCATGAAAGAAAAAATTTGGCTTCAGTGTCCCTTTAAAAAAAATATATATATTACAAACATTCCTAATGGCAAACCATAGAAACGAGTATAGGGTTCTCCAGCATTTGAGTTTTGTGCGGGACCTCTGCACTTAATCATTGATTAATCCAGTGGTCAAATGCAGAAGTCCTGCATGAAACACGTATACTGGAGCACCCTACACATTGTGTTTAGGTTCTTGCCATTAGAAATGTTTGCATTATGTTTTTAAAGATTTTTCATAAATTTTTTCTTTTATAGAAGTAAACCTGTAAATATACCTCTTAATAAAAAAAAGTAAAAAAAATAATAAAAGGGTTTAATTTATCATGAACTTTGTCCACCCGGCCTTGCTGCTTGTGCAATGCCAACCCCTGCTCATTCCCTATCCAATTGGATTGGGATGACTGAAATCTGCCACACTTTAGGTGGCGGAGAGGTTAAAGGGACATGAAACCCACATTTTTTCTTTCATGATTTAGAAAGATAATGCAATTTTAAACATCTTTCTAATTTACTTCTATTATCTCTTTTGTTTTATTCTCTTGATATTCTTTGCTGAAAAGCATATCTAGATATGCTCAGTAGCCGCTGATTGGTTGCTGCACATAGAAGCCTCGTGTGATTGGCTCACCCATGTGCATTGCTTTTTCTTCAACTAAGGATATCTAAAAAATTAAGCAAAATAAATAATAGAAGTAAATTGTAATGTTGTTTAAATTTGTATTCTCTATCTGAATCATGAAAGAAAGATTTTGGGTTTAGTGGCCCTTTAAGTAGCAGTGGTCTTAAGATCGCCGCTACTTAACTAGTGTTTCAGGCTCACATGAGCGAGATGAGACTGAAATGCTGGGGATCAGAAGCAGCCTTCAAAGCTTAGTAAAAGAAGCCTAAAGACAAAAAAAAATTATGAATACCAAAATGTCTGGCTCACAAAATCTATGTAGAGTTACATGGAATGTCAAAAATACAAACAATTGACATACTCAGAAAACAACCTGAAAATAAAACAATATACCAAACCAAATTGCTTGAGATTTGCCTTCATAGTAAGTTTCTGTTGTTTTGAATATTTTAGTGTTTCTTTTTGTTTGTTGCATACATACTTTTGGACAAATAAACATGTATTGCTTGATGATAGATAGATGATGATGATAGATAGATAGATAGATAGATAGATAGATAGATAGATAGATAGATAGATAAATAGATAGATAGATGGATAGAGATAGAGATTGTAGATATAAATTGAGTTTTATAGGGACATCATACTCAATATGTAATTATATAAAAATCCTGCCCAGTGATTGGTCAATGTCGGAACCCATTTAGATATGTGGCCAATTGGTGGCAGCAAAGGACACTCTCTTGAAAGCTTGTCTTTTACTATGTAAATAAAAAGTCCAATAAATGTTCTCACTGCATACCACAATAATCTTGATATTTTGATACATGATATATTTGATATATATGCAACAAACCCTGCACAGTGATTGGTTAATATTGGAACTCATTCAGATATGTGGCCAATTAGTGGCATCAAAGGAGATAAGGCAATGAGATAGAGCATGCAATTTTAAGCAACCAAAAATGGGCCGGCTCCTAAGCTTACATTCTTGCTTTTCAAATAAAGATACAAAGAGAACAAAGAAATTTTGATAATAGGAGTAAATTAGAAAGTTGCTTATAATTGCTGCCCTATCTTAATCATGAAATAATTTTTTGGGGTTTAGTATTCCTTTAATTACATCAGATACTTATCATTTTAATGAAGCCCAAGCAATAAAGATGATAAAGTCCAGATAAATAAAAACAGAATTAAATATTATATCAATGCAATGAATCAGCTTTATAGTAAAATAAAATATAAAATACAGGCAGAACAATAGTCTCAAGTCATTACATTGATATACAAAGTTAATAAACTAAATATCTCCTTGAATAAGATCAATTTAACTATATCTAATTAAATAAAATTCCATGTAACACTCACCAAATGTGTTTCTTTATATTGCTACAAATTCCATTTCAGAGCCAGTTGAACTGTGAAATATTAAAACTTTGTGATAAATATTGTACATTGTTGGTATTGTCCACAATTCGCCAGTTGGAAGAATGACAGTGCACAACAAATGTATGCATCTACAAGAATAACCATGTGACAGGGCAAAATGACAAAGCTTCAATGGTTACTGAGCGCATGAAACATTAACTTGCAGCTAGGTGTAAGATGATAGCTGTCCTTAGACAACTGCTGGGGCCTTTCCTTGAAAAAGGCAATATGTACAATGAGAAAGGTCGACAGTATAAAGTATCAAATGAAGAAATGGTACTGACAGAATCTAATGTATTAAAAAATAATTATAATAATAAAAATTATAATTCTGGAACAGAACACCATAAAGACAGGTCTTTCACTAGAGATTGGAATATATTATTCTAGTTTGGAAAGTTGTTTTTTTGTTTGTTTTTTCCACCAAATAATGTACAAAGCATGATTCCTACAAAAATATTTTAAATTATATAATAATATAAAGAAATAATATTATAAATAGTTTTTTTACTCAAATAACATAAAATTAGGATGTAAAAATTGACAAAAAAACTCAGCATAGATTAATCATTGACTATTAAACAAAAATATAAAAAAAATTCAGAAAAATTAATATCAAGAATCCTACTTTTCAAAAAAAAAAATTGATTATTTCCCAAATGTTTATATACTGTATATATATATATTATGCTAAACGAAGGCAAACATGTTTTACAGAATCTGGCTATAAACATCTTAGCCACTGTACACATTAGAGCAATCAATTTATTAGTTCTATTAGGTAATCCTAGAATTGGTTTGTGGAGTAATGCTTGTGTGAGTGTTAACTGTATATTTATGTCTAATATGGAGTAAGTCGAAACATGAGAACAAGTATTTACAACATGAGGGCAATACCACCAAATATGTATATAGGTACTTTGTTCTCCACACCCTCTAAAACATTCACAACTAGATGAACGATCATACTTTATTCTAAAGGGGTCAAGATATCAATATAATTTTCTTTTAGCTTGGCACTAAATTAAAAGGCTATGTCTGTTCTCAGGACATCATACTACTTTTTTCTGTCCAAGTAATAGCTAGATCACTCTCCCACTTGGACATAAATCGCAGCTTAAATGGACATGATACACAAATGTTAAAGCACTTGAAAGTGATGCAGCATAGCTGTAAAAAGATGACTAGAAAATATCATCTAAACATCTCTATGTAAAAAAGGAAGATATTTACCTCAAACATTTTTAACGCCTAGATTACAAGTTTTGCGTTAGAAGTTATGCAGTGCTAACGAGCAGTTTATGCTCACTGCTCACTTACAGACAGCACTGGTATTACAGGTTTTTACAAACCCGGGGTTAATCGCAAAAAAGTGAGCGTAGAGCAAAATTTTGCTCCACATCTCACCTCAATACCAGCACTGCTTATGTTAGCGGTGAGCTGGCTGGACGTGCTCGTGCATGATTTCCCCATAGGAATAAATGGGGGAGAGACGGCTGAAAAAAAACCTAACACCTGCAAAAAAGCGGCGTTTAGCTCCTAACCCAGCCCCATTGATTCCTATGGGGAAAATACATTTATGTCTACACCTAACACCCTAACATGAACCTCGAGTCTAAACACCCCTAATCTTACACTTATTAGCCCATAATCTGCCTCCCCCGAAATCGCTGACACCTGCATTATATTATTAACCCCTAATCTGCTGCTCAGGACACCGCCGCCACCTACATTATACTTATAAACCCCTAATCTGCTGCCCCCAACATCGCCAACACCTGCATTATATTTATTAACCTCTAATCTGCCGCCCCCAATGATGCTCCCACCTACCTACACTTATTAACCCCTAATCTGCCACCCCCAACGTCGCAGCCACTATATTAAAGTTATTAACCCCTACACCTAAGTCTAACCCTAACACCCCCTAACTTAAATATAATTTAAATAAATCAAAATTAAATTATTTCCCTAAATTAAATACAATTAAATACAATTACATAAAATTATCTAAAGTACAAAACCCCCCCCCACTAAATTACAGAAAATAATAAACAAATTACAATATTTTTAAACTAATTACACCTAATCTAATCCCCCTAACAAAATAAAAAAGCCCCCCAAAATAAAAAAGCCCTACCCTACAGTAAATTACAAATAGCCATTTAAAGGGCTTTTTGCGGGGCATTGCCCCAAAGTAATCAGCTCTTTTACCTGAAAAAAAAAGTACAAATCCCCCCCCAACATTAAAACCCACCACCCACACAACCAACCCTACTCTAAAACCCACCCAATACTCCCTTTAAAAAACCTAACACTAACCCCTTGAAGATCACCTTACCGGGAGAAGTCCTCAACGAAGCCGGGAGAAGTCTTCATCCAAGCCGGGTGAAGCGGTCCTCCAGACGGGCAGAAGTCTTCATCCAGACGGCATCTTCTATCTTCATCCATCCAGAGCGGAGCGGGTCCATCTTCAAGACATCAGGCGTGGAGCATCCTCTTCCAACAAAGTCTTCTTACTAAATGACGGTTCCTTTAAGTGACGTCATCCAAGATGGCATCCTTCAATTCTGATTGGCTGATAGAATTCTATCAGCCAATCGGAATTAAGGTAGAAAAAATCCTAGTGGCTGATGCAATCAGCCAATAGGATTGAGCTTACATTCTATTGGCTGATTGGAACAGCCAATAGAATGCCAGCTCAATCCTATTGCCTGATTGGATCAGCCAATAGGATTGAACTTCAATCCTATTGGCTGATTTCATCAGCCAATAGGATTTTTTCTACCTTAATTCGGATTGGCTGATAGAATTCTATCAGCCAATCGGAATTGAAGGGACGCCATCTTGGATGACGTCACTTAAAGGAGCCGTCATTTAGTAAGAAGACTTCGTTGGAAGAGGATGCTCCGAACCAGATGTCTTGAAGATGGACCCGCTCCGCTCTGGATGGATGAAGATAGAAGATGCCGTCTGGATGAAGACTTCTGCCCGTCTGGAGGACCACTTCGCCCGGCTTGGATGAAGACTTCTCCCAGCTTCGTTGAGGAATTCAGCCCGGTTGGGTGAAGACTTCTCCCGGTAAGGTGATCTTCAAAGGGTTAGTGTTAGTTTTTTTAAGGGGGTATTGGGTGGGTTTTAGAGTAGGGTTGGTTTTGTGGGTGATGGGTTTTAATGTTGGGGGGGATTTGTACTTTTTTTCAGGTAAAAGAGCTGATTACTTTGGGGCAATGCCCCAAAAAAGGCCCTTTTAAGGGTTATTTGTAATTTAGTTTAGGGTAGGGCTTTTTTTATTCTGGGGGGGCTTTTTTATTTTTTAGGGGGATTAGATTAGGTGTAATTAGTTTAAAAATCTTGTAATTTGTTTATTATTTTCTGTAATTTAGTGGGGGTTTTTTTGTACTTTAGCTAATTTTATTTAATTGTATTTAATTGTATTTAATTTAGGGAATTAATTTAATTATTGTGTAGGTTAGGTAATATTTTACAGGTAAATTTGTATTTATTTTAACTAGGTAGTTTATAATGTATATCATAGACTTAAATATTCTTCACAAAAAGTGTTTTTCCAAATTATAGGTATAATAGCCTTATATGGTGCAGACCCTTATAAAAATTATTGCTTCAAAAACTATAAGAGGAGAAAACAGGACCTATAACTGTTAGATAGTCCTATAAAAAGACAGGAAATACAGCACTCTTTTTAATGTCATTAAACACTTATTTTTAATTTATTAATACAGTTCTATACTCCTGAACTGAGACAACATAAGCATAAACCGGTGTAATGAAAAGAATCATCATATTATACAAAATACACAACAACACCTAAAGCAGTCATGCAAGGACAGACCTCCCATATGCATTCAAACACTGAAAATCACAACCTAAGTCAGCAACAACACAAAAGCATGTTAAATGGCCATATTATAAATCGTATTGGAGACTTATAGTGATCAGCGCTGATACTAAAACAGAAAAAAAGCATACTGTTTTGAAAAAATAAAAAGTCCAGTAACTTTAAATAGGAGCCAGTTCGAAAAATATGTGCAGCAGACAGTCCAATTGTCTTCCAGATTATTAACACGCTGTGTCAGAAATAGTCAGTTTAGCAAGAAAGCAGACAAGTAAATGTTATAGCAAAGCTAGTCAGCTGTGTGAGTATCAAACCTCTTTTAACTTATACAGTTCATGCAGTGTTGGTATGGCATGCAGGGAACGTTACCTTCCGCAACTCGGCTTCATATGTTACACCGCTTGAATCAAATGCGGAACAGATACATCCTACCTGAAGCCTTTATTCCCTGCATTGACAGAGCTTGATCCACCGCAAGTAACTTAAGCTAGGCCTTAGTGCTTAAGTCCTCCTTTTCCGAAGTTACTCCAACGGCATATCGCTGTGCTTGGTACCGCAACTTGCTTTCTTTTCCTATGACACTCAGCGTTTTACTTCCAATCTGCAAATCTTATAAATTGGTTATTTCAAGATACCGCTTTCAGGTGAGTTGGTTTCAAACAAAACAGCCAACGCGCGTTTCACCCATGATCCTTTGCGACAAGGGCTTTAGTTACTTGCAGTGGATAAAGCTCTGTCGATGCAGGGAATAAAGGCTTCAGGTAGGATGTATCTGTTCCGCATTTGATTCAAGCGGTGTAACATATGAAGCAGAGTTGCGGAAGGTAACGTTCCCTGCATGCCATACCAACACTGCATGAACTGTATATGTTAAAAGAGGTTTGATACTCACACAGCTGACTAGCTTTGCTATAACATTTACTTGTCTGCTTTCTTGCTAAACTGACAATTTCTGACACAGCGTGTTAATAATCTGGAAGACAATTGGACTGTCTGCTGCAGATATTTTTCGAACTGGCTCCTATTTAAAGTTACTGGACTTTTTATTTTTTATTTTTTCAAAACAGTATGCTTTTTTTCTGTTTTAGTATCAGTGCTGATCACTATAAGTCTCCAATACGATTTATAATATGGCCATTTAACATGCTTTTGTGTTGTTGCTGACTTAGGTTGTGATTTTCAGTGTTTGAATGCATATGGGAGGTCTGTCCTTGCATGACTGCTTTAGGTGTTGTTGTGTATTTTATATAATATGATGATTCTTTTCATTACACCGGTTTATGCTTATGTTGTCTCAGTTCAGGAGTATAGAACTGTATTAATAAATTAAAAATAAGTGTTTAATGACATTTAAAAGAGTGCTGTATTCCCTGTCTTTTTATAGGACTATCTAACAGTTATAGGTCTCATATAATGTATATACTTAGAAAACAAAAAGAGTAAGTGTTATACATACTGTATATAACACACTTACTAAAGTAGGACACGGCAGCACTGTATATAAAAAATCATTGCTTTATTGAGAACAAACAACCTTAAAATCCACATTTCCCTTTACAAAAGACACAAGGTACAGCAGTACCTTCCCAGACAGGTCAAAATACGGATATGCACATAAAGTTAACCCCACATGCTAGCATGTCCCATAGCCGGCAATATTAACAATCAAATAGATAACAGTCCGAGCACTTAAGTGTCAAAAAACACACTCCAGTGACTATCAACTAGCAGCTTCTTAGTAAGTATTTGTCATGGGACAACTGATGTGACACATACTAGAACAACCGTCCATATCCTCTGTTTGTAGGTAAAAAATATAGTGGCGTTCCTCCTCGCATCCCACAACCACACTGCAAGACTTAGAAGCGGCTCCGCTTACCTTACACCGTGATCTCTGGTTTCAGTGCCCCATGGGCCTTCTCTTTACTCACGGATCATGCGTGGTGGTTACCGCAGTGCTTCACTTGCAAAATCCACACTGCAAGACTTAAAACCGCTGAACTAGCTTTTTTGCCGTGGTTACAGATTCCGGTGCCCAATAGGACTCCTTTTACTCACGTAATTGTAAGTGGTAGCTGACACGGAACTTCACTAGCGTTACCTGTGGCTAGGGAGCTTTACGAGATCCGTATGTAGAACTGCTGGGCAGCAATCGTAACTTGTCATGGTGGAAGTTTACGTTCAGTAACAATTTACGATTGTTGCCCAGTGCTGCAGTATCCTACTTTAGTAAGTGTGTTATATATGTATAAAACTTGCTCTTTCTGTTTTCTAATATATATCTTCAATTTTGGGGCTGTAGCACGTATATTAATTGCTAAATTCATAGATTTTGAATGGGTGCACCCTATATATCGAAATTCGAGTCATATAATGTAGTGATATATAGGAAGAAAATTGTGACCAAGCACAGGTCCTGCACAAGCTATGAAGCCCTTGTAATGTCATCAACATATCCCTCCCTTCCAACAGTGGCTGGTGGTAATTAACACCATAACAACAAAAACACTCAAATGTACTCCTGCGCAGCTGCACCCTTACTTGCAAGTGTGCATTTAGCATTGCTTATTTCTGGGCTAATATTAACTAGAGATGTAAAGAAAGGACATTTTTATTCTGAATATTCAGAGAAATTAGTTTACCCAAATATTCGGTAGCTGCACTATTGGTTATTTGCTTAATTTAAAACAAAATGAAAACTGAATTTCAGTTAAACATTTACATTTATTTTTGTTAACACAAAAGTAAATCTAAATGTTTCAAAGCTACAGGTGAAAAGTTCACCTGTAGCTACAATACTTACCTTAAAGGGACACTATACCCACAATTTTTCTTTCATGATTCAGATAGAGAAGCAATTTTAAGCAACTTTCTAATTTGCACCTATTATCAATTTTTCTTTGTTCTCTTGGTATCTTTAATTGAAAAGCAGGAATGAAAGCGTAGGAGCCGGCCCATTTTTGGTTCAGCACCTGGGTAGTGCTAAATGTAGCCACCAATCATCAAGTGCTATTTAGGGTACTGAACCAAAAATGGGCCAGCTCCAAGCATTCATTCCTGCGTTTTCAAATAAAGATACCAGGAGAAAAAAGAAATATTGATACAAGTTGTAAATTAGAAAGTTGCTGCTCTATCTGAATCATAAAAATTGGGTTTAGTGTCCTTTTAATGTTCTCTGGAGTGCACGTAAGTAAGTAAGTATTAACCCACCTCCAAAATTGTGCATTTGTATGAAAATGAATGCACATTTCTAATATTAACGCTATTAGGAACGAGACTGTTTGGTAAACTTGAAATTTAAGTTCCCCTAGAGTCTACTACTACTAACAAAGCAATGCATAAGTAGATTTGATGAATGGCAAAATATTAATTGAAAGAGGTATTGCAAAAAGATTAACACAAAAAAAGTGTTGCTTTTTTTATATACATTAAAAGGGTGAATGTATTAAGTTAGCAGGGATGAGAGACCATTGTCATTTAGAGTTGTCATTTAAAGTTGATATAATATTTCCCTTAGACTAAAAAGCAGTACAAAAATAGTAGATATAAGGAACACTTCAATAGATATAAGGAACACTTCAATAGAACATTGAAAATATTATGGGTGTTGAAATGACCCTTAACCTGTTTACCACTTCTTGCATTGACCAGTTTGGGGACCCTGTAAGGCTGTGAATTATTTAAACAACCATTAAATTAAGTAGAATTGCAAAATAAACAAATGCATAATAGAAAAAAGATAAGACAATAACATTTCAAACCTTTTTTTTCTACAAAATGTTGAAATTTTATTTCATTTCCCTGCCCTCTATATCATGTGACTTATTAGCCAATCAAACGGCTAGATTTGGAGTTTGGCGGTAAAAGGGCTGTTAACGCTCCGCGGGTTTTTTTCTGGCCGCACCATAAATTTAACTCTGGTATCGAGAGTTCAAACAAATGCTGCGTTAGGCTCCAAAAAAGGAGCGTAGAGCATTTTTACCGCAAATACAACTCTCGATACCAGAGTTGCTTACGGACGCGGCCGGCCTCAAAAACGTGCTCGTGCACGATTCTCCCATAGGAAACAATGGGGCTGTTTGAGCTGAAAAAAAACCTAACACCTGCAAAAAAGCAGCGTTCAGCTCCTAACGCAGCCCCATTGTTTCCTATGGGGAAACACTTCCTACGTCTGCACCTAACACTCTAACATGTACCCCGAGTCTAAACACCCCTAACCTTACACTTATTAACCCCTAATCTGCCGCCCCCGCTATCGCTGACCCCTGCATTACACTTTTAACCCCTAATCTGCCGCTCCGTAAACCGCCGCCACCTACGTTATCCCTATGTACCCCTAATCTGCTGCCCCTAACACCGCCGACCCCTATATTATATTTATTAACCCCTAATCTGCCCCCCACAACGTCGCCGACACCTACCTACACTTATTAACCCCTAATCTGCCGACCGGACCTGAGCGCTACTATAATAAAGTTATTAACCCCTAATCCGCCTCACTAACCCTATCATAAATAGTATTAACCCCTAATCTGCCCTCCCTAACATCGCCGACACCTAACTTCAATTATTAACCCCTAATCTGCCGACCGGAGCTCACCGCTATTCTAATAAATGTATTAACCCCTAAAGCTAAGTCTAACCCTAACACTAACACCCCCATAAGTTAAATATAATTTTTATCTAACGAAATAAATTAACTCTTATTAAATAAATGATTCCTATTTAAAGCTAAATACTTACCTGTAAAATAAATCCTAATATAGCTACAATATAAATTACATTTATATTATAGCTATTTTAGGATTAATATTTATTTTACAGGTAACTTTGTATTTATTTTAACCAGGTACAATAGCTATTAAATAGTTAAGAACTATTTAATAGTTACCTAGTTAAAATAATTACAAATTTACCTGTAAAATAAATCCTAACCTAAGATATAATTAAACCTAACACTACCCTATCAATAAAATAATTAAATAAACTACCTACAATTACCTACAATTAACCTAACACTACACTATCAATAAATTAATTAAACACAATTGCTACAAATAAATACAATTAAATAAACTATCTAAAGTACAAAAAATAAAAAAGAACTAAGTTACAGAAAATAAAAAAATATTTACAAACATAAGAAAAATATTACAACAATTTTAAACTAATTACACCTACTCTAAGCCCCCTAATAAAATAACAAAGACCCCCAAAATAAAAAATTCCCTACCCTATTCTAAATTTAAAAAGTTACAAGCTCTTTTACCTTACCAGCCCTGAACAGGGCCCTTTGCGGGGCATGCCCCAAGAAGTTCAGCTCTTTTGCCTGTAAAAGAAAACATACAATACCCCCCCCCCCCAACATTACAACCCACCACCCACATACCCCTAATCTAACCCAAACCCCCCTTAAATAAACCTAACACTAAGCCCCTGATGATCTTCCTACCTTGTCTTCACCATGCCAGGTTCACCGATCCGTCCTGGCTCCAAGATCTTCATCCAACCCAAGCGGGGGCTAGACATCCACTGAAGAAGTCCAGAAGAGGGTCCAAAGTCTTCCTCCTATCCGGCAAGAAGAGGACATCCGGACCGGCAAACATCTTCTCCAAGCGGCATCTTCTATGTTCTTCCATCCGATGACGACCGGCTCCATCTTGAAGACCTCCAGCGCGGATCCATCCTCTTCTTCCGACGACTAGACGACGAATGACGGTTCCTTTAAGGGACGTCATCCAAGATGGCGTCCCTCGAATTCCGATTGGCTGATAGGATTCTATCAGCCAATCGGAATTAAGGTAGGAATTTTCTGATTGGCTGATGGAATCAGCCAATCAGAATCAAGATCAATCCGATTGGCTGATCAAATCAGCCAATCAGATTGAGCTCGCATTCTATTGGCTGATCGGAACAGCCAATAGAATGCGAGCTCAATCTGATTGGCTGATTGGATCAGCCAATCAGATTGAACTTGATTCTGATTGGCTGATTCCATCAGCCAATCAGAAAATTCCTACCTTAATTCCGATTGGCTGATAGAATCCTATCAGCCAATCGGAATTTGAGGGACGCCATCTTGGATGACGTCCCTTAAAGGAACCGTCATTCGTCGTCTAGTCGTCGGAAGAAGAGGATGGATCCGCGCTGGAGGTCTTCAAGATGGAGCCGGTCGTCATCGGATGGAAGAACATAGAAGATGCCGCTTGGAGAAGATGTTTGCCGGTCCGGATGTCCTCTTCTTGCCGGATAGGAGGAAGACTTTGGACCCTCTTCTGGACTTCTTCAGTGGATGTCTAGCCCTCGCTTGGGTTGGATGAAGATCTTGGAGCCAGGACGGATCGGTGAACCTGGCATGGTGAAGACAAGGTAGGAAGATCATCAGGGGCTTAGTGTTAGGTTTATTTAAGGGGGGTTTGGGTTAGATTAGGGGTATGTGGGTGGTGGGTTGTAATGTTGGGGGGGGGGTATTGTATGTTTTCTTTTACAGGCAAAAGAGCTGAACTTCTTGGGGCATGCCCCGCAAAGGGCCCTGTTCAGGGCTGGTAAGGTAAAAGAGCTTGTAACTTTTTAAATTTAGAATAGGGTAGGGAATTTTTTATTTTGGGGGTCTTTGTTATTTTATTAGGGGGCTTAGAGTAGGTGTAATTAGTTTAAAATTGTTGTAATATTTTTCTTATGTTTGTAAATATTTTTTTATTTTCTGTAACTTAGTTCTTTTTTATTTTTTGTACTTTAGATAGTTTATTTAATTGTATTTATTTGTAGCAATTGTGTTTAATTAATTTATTGATAGTGTAGTGTTAGGTTAATTGTAGGTAATTGTAGGTAGTTTATTTAATTATTTTATTGATAGGGTAGTGTTAGGTTTAATTATATCTTAGGTTAGGATTTATTTTACAGGTAAATTTGTAATTATTTTAACTAGGTAACTATTAAATAGTTCTTAACTATTTAATAGCTATTGTACCTGGTTAAAATAAATACAAAGTTACCTGTAAAATAAATATTAATCCTAAAATAGCTATAATATAAATGTAATTTATATTGTAGCTATATTAGGATTTATTTTACAGGTAAGTATTTAGCTTTAAATAGGAATCATTTATTTAATAAGAGTTAATTTATTTCGTTAGATAAAAATTATATTTAACTTAGGGGGGTGTTAGTGTTAGGGTTAGACTTAGCTTTAGGGGTTAATACATTTATTAGAATAGCGGTGAGCTCCGGTCGGCAGATTAGGGGTTAATAAGTGTAGGTAGGTGTCGGCGACGTTGTGGGGGGCAGATTAGGGGTTAATAAATATAACATAGGGGTCGGCGATGTTAGGGGCAGAAGATTAGGGGTACATAGGGATAACGTAGGTGGCGGCGATTTGCGGTCGGAAGATTAGGGGTTAATTATTTTAAGTAGCTTGCGGCGACGTTGTGTGGGGCAAGTTAGGGGTTAATAAATATAATATAGGGGTCGGCGGGGTTAGGGGCAGCAGATTAGGGGTACATAAGTATAACGTAGGTGGCGGTCGGCAGATTAGGGGTTAAAAATTTTAATCGAGTGGCGGCGATGTGGGGGGACCTCGGTTTAGGGGTACATAGGTAGTTTATGGGTGTTAGTGTAGTTTAGGGTACAGTAGTTAAGAGCTTTATGAACCGGCGTTAGCCAGAAAGCTCTTAACTCCTGCTTTTTTCAGGCGGCTGGAATCTTGTCGTTAGAGCTCTAACGCTCACTGCAGAAACGACTCTAAATACCAGCGTTAGAAAGATCCCATTGAAAAGATAGGCTACGCAAATGGCGTAGGGGGATCTGCGGTATGGAAAAGTCGCGGCTGTAAAGTGAGCGTTAGACCCTTTCCTGACTGACTCCAAATACCAGCGGGCGGCCAAAACCAGCGTTAGGAGCCTCTAACGCTGGTTTTGACGGCTACCGCCGAACTCTAAATCTAGGCCACAGACTGTGGCAGTTTTCCAGAACCAATATTATCTGCACTACCATTGTATCTCAGAGATATCCTTCATTTTCTACAAATGCTATCTGCAATTATATGGAATTATATAGAAAAAGTGCTGTAAATCGGTGACCCTATACATCATTGCAATGTACACCTCGGTTCACCAAGAGAAAAAGATTTCTTCCTTAATGTGTTCCCAATAAACAAATTGTACCTGCTGACATGTATTGAATTATTTGCGTATGACTCTTTACCTTTAGTTTTTTATTTAAATTAGCCGATTTCTCCTGCTAAACCACCACGTATAATGAAAAGGTCAATACTCCAGTATTGGCTATAAAAAGCAATGCAAAAAAGAAGCAGCAGAAATAGAACTCTCCCTGGGGGGTGAAATAAAAACAGTCCAGCCGTTGGAAAGGGTCTTCCTGCTGTTTTTTTTTTTTGTTTGTTTGTTTTTAAAGGGACATAAAAACCCCAACATTTTATTTCATGTATTAGATAGTGCATACATGTTTAAACAACTTTCCAATTTATTTCAATTATAAAATTTTCTTCATTTTCTTGTTATTCTTGGTTGAAAAGCAGGAAGGTACGCTCAGGGGTGTGCACGTGTCTGCAACACTATATGGCAACAGTTTTGGAACAATGTTATACATTAGCAAGAGCACTAGATGGCAGCGCTATTTCTGGTTATGTAATGCCCTCAGGCAAGCGCACGCTACCTACATAGGTATCTCTTCAACAAAAAATAACATGAGAACAAAGCAAATTTGATAATAGAAGTAAATGATAAACTTTTTTTAAATTGTATTCTTTATCAAAATAATGAGAAAAATTGGGTTTCATGTCCCTTTAAACAACAAACTCTTATTAGCTGCTTGCCTGAGTACATGATCCATTGTTTGTGCTAAATAAAAACTATTAAAGGGACATAATACGCATACACTACTAATACACGTGAAAGTGATGCAGCATAACTGTGAAAAGAAAATTATCAACTGAACATCTCTATGAAAAATATATTTTACCTCAAAATTTGTTCAGCTCACCATAGTAAGTGCTTTGTGAACAGTTATATTTTAGCTGCTGTCCAACTGCATACTGGAAAAAAATAGCCAATCAGCATAAGCAGTGGTGAGATCATGCATTGCTATGCTGTGATCTCATGAGATTTCACTAAAATCTTGTGAGATTTTAAAGTAAACTTCCATAAACTAAGTAGAGAAATAACATGACTGTACCTGCACATGCCAGACGCACATTGCCTTGCAAGTCCCATGACTAGTATCCTGACTGGCTGCTTAAAATCCCTTTACAATGGAATGTGGCTACTGAGGAAATTGTTAGGTAAAATATCTTCCTTTTTTACATAGACATGTCCTGGTGATATTTCCTATTTAGATATATACACCTATGCTACATCACTTTCAAGTGGATCAACATTTGGGTATCATAATATAATATAATATTATTTTTTATCTGATCATCTATGTTAAGGCAAATTAGCATGGGTAGGCTCGTCATGTCTTTAATTTTTGCTTAAAAGTATATAACATAGCTGTCATATCACAATATCAAGGTGTTTCATGACACTTTTAAGCCATAGCCATTAAAACACTGAAATAACTGATTTCTTTAGACTTCAGCCATGTGGTCATGGATTATATTTGGAAAAGTTTTTATCAAATTGAAACCAATGTATTCCAACCTCCAAAAACGTTTCTCTGGAGTCATCATTTAGAATGATTCTGGAGCCAATGTTACTTCAACTGAAAATATTACGGTATCTATTTCATAAACTAAAAATATCAAAATGTTGAAAGTGATCTAAGAAATACATTTAAAAAATGTACCTTTTCCTTACAGACTTATTTGTACATTGTGTTCAAATGTTCTCTCAAAAGGTAATTAAGATAATAAAAATATGAAAAAAGTCTGGGCTTTTATTGATCAAAAGCTGGACATTTTCAGTGAAAAAAGCAGAAAGCTAATAATGTTTCCATACTTAAATATTTACAATAAAGTTCTGAAATTAATTTCAGTTACTCACAAAATAAGTTTGAGAAGAAAAATACAGCTTTGCTTTAGGGTCATTCCATGTCAAATATACAAATGCAGGTTATCTAACCATTTTGTATTTTTCTGAAACTTGGGTAATACTTATCACCTTTCTTGAGTAAAATCACAAATTTTTAGAGTTTATAAAAACTCCTGAGAAATAGGCAGTTACTTGTTGCAAGGAGGAAAGAAGATCACATTTTCAGGGCATTTTTTTGATTGGCCATAACTTTTTTTCCCTTTAAAAGCTATATAGCTATATCTGGGATCTCTGAAAAGCTTCTTAAACCTGTTCCTTTTAATTCTTTATTTTAGTTTTGTGATTGGTTCAGCCTTATTAACTCTATGGGGTCAATTTATCAAGCTCCGTATGGAGCTTGATGCCCCGTTTTTCCGGCGAGCCTGAAGGCTCGCCCGAAACAGAAGTTACGACCGCTGCTTCATAACCTGTCTGCCTGCTCTGAGGCGGCGGACAGAAATCAAATTGATCGAATACGATCGGGTTGATTGACATCTCCTGCTAGCAGCCGATTGGCCTTGAATCTGCAGGGGCGGCATTTATCGCTGTGCTGCAGACATGATACGTTGTTGATTTTGTTTTAAATTACCCTAATGTGTTAATTCCACATAGCACTGTAAAGTCATGTTCAAATAGAGCAATTGATAAAACTAGGTCTGCACATTCAGAGGTTTAGGATACCTCAGAATGCAGAAAAAGGTTGGACGCTTGCGGCGTCCATCTCTTTTCAGAGACAGATTTCTTCTTGTGAAAGTAATTTGGATTTGGATTTGCACAGATATTACTGTGTTACACTTTCACAAGAAGAAATCTGTCTCTGAAAAGAGTCTAACGCAGCAAGCTGCTGTCTTCTTCCACATTCTGAGGCATCCGACTCTGAATTTACAGGCCTAGATAAAACACTGTTTTGCCTTACATCCATTAAACCAAAGTATATTGGGTTCAGTTTTTGAATCAAAGTATGAAGCTTGAAAGCCATTTGCAAGACTTTTTTGTAAGTCTGCAACGTCAGGTTAAGACTAAGCGACTCTAAGACAACTGCTTCTTACCATCTCTGCTGCGGTGGAGAGGTTAATGCTAAACCATAATGGACTCATTCACCCAAGAAGATTGACAAGCACTGCACTCATGCAATTTGCTGCATATGAAAAAGAAGAGGGGCTGCACAATTGCTTGTGCATTACAGGTGAGTAGTGGAGCTGCTTCTAAAGCTGAAAACTCAGGTGGACAGGTTAACTAGCTGGGAACATTTGCTGTCCACAGCTTGTGTAAAAGGGTCTATTAACTTTAACTTAGCTGACAACATCATGCTGCACTGCTGTGTAATATATGTAAATCCAACAAAAACACAGCTGTACACAAAATATACATATATACTGCTAAATAACCATATGCTCATCAAGCTGACATAACTTGCAAATACTTTAGGTCAACTATCCCATTAAATAGATTTGTCAGCTACCTAGGGTTCCTATCGATTTGTTCCCTACACATTTAGGGGCATATTTATCAAGCTCCGTCTAAAGACCACTGCTCCAAAACTTGTCCGTCTGCTCTGAGGCCGCGGACAGAAATCTGCAGGGGGCAGCATTGCACCAGTAGTTCACAAGCATTTTTCGATGTGCAGTGGACATGATATGCTACATCGTATCATGTCCACTCGCACATTAATAAATCGACCCCTTAAACTGATGAAATTGTACTGCTGTATATTTCTGGTACAATATAAAGATGCACTCCCACAGCACAATGAAGTTTTCAAAGCTTTATTGGAACATAGAGGTCCAGACCATCATAGGCGATGTTTCAGGTTCAATCACCCTCAATAAATTAAATGACTCAATTGGTGGACATTTACCTTAAATAGATAACAGTGATGCAAAACTAACAAAGTATGTAGCGAGAGACAACCCTCATTCTCATTTTGCTTCATGTACTCATATTGTGTTATTAAGATAACTTTCTATTCCAAAGACTAACACCACCACCAACACTTTATTTCTTTAAATGTGTTTTTTTCATTTGGATGAGCAGAAATCTGTTGAAGATCCTTATACAACATTAAAGCCTATATGTTAGACCTGGGCATTCGGCATCATAAGCAGCTAAATGCAGAAGAATATGGTGGCTCGTGAACTTTGGCTATTTTAGGAGCTGGATTTCTGCTGTGCAAATCTAGATCTTAGTGTGATGATCTTTCACAAGCATAAATCCAGCTCCAAAAACAGCCGAATTCTATAAGCAAAGCGCTGAATGCCCATTCCTACAATATGCCCTATTGGCTCATGTATGCTTAGTCTTCTTAGACTACATATATCCCATCTACTTAAAGGGAAATGAAACCCAGTTTTTTGCTTTCATGATTCAGAGTACAACGTTTTAAACAACTTTCCAAATTATTTTTATTATCAAATTTGCTTCATTCTCTTGGTATCTTTTTTGAAATAGCAGAGATGCACTACTGGGAGCTAGTGGAACACATATGTGAGCCAATGACAAGAAGCATATATGTGCAGCCACTGATCAGCAGCTAGCTCCCTGTGGTGCATTGTTGCTCCAGAGCATATTTAGGTATGCTTTTGAACAAAGGATACCAAGAAAATAAAGCAATATAGATTCAATTAAACTGGAAAGTGCCTAGATGATTTGTACCCTTAGTAGGGGAAGTCTATGTGCAGTTGGGAGTTGCAGGTCTAAGAAAAGATAATATCTATTATTGTTGTGTATGTAATGCCTTCAATATTTATTATATAGTTTAGTCATGTGACTAGTTATCAGTTTGGTTGTTTTTATATTAAAGTTAAGTTTTTTTTAAATGATTATTTTTGGGAAAGTATTGCCTCCTTTGGAATTATTGATTTAAAAAGGAGCGCTGTGTTTCTTTATTTATGGGTGCATTATTTTGTACTAATTTCTCTTTCTTTTTTTTAACAATGTTAAGCATATACACAAAGATTACAAGTTGGGCACTAAACCCAGTGCATAAATAACGCTAAATATTTAGCGGTATTGCACTTTTCATAGCTACAGAAAAACCTTCTTGTGTTGTGCGTTATGGTGCGTTAAGCTCCATACAGCACAAAAGACAAGGCCTCACTTGACGTGTTCGTACACGTTTTCCACTATAGACATCAATGGAGAGAAAGTGTTAGAATAAAAACTAGCACCTGCGATTGCGGAATGGCGATGGGGACAAGAATGTTACATAAAAACCTAACACCCTAACATAAAACCCTAGTCTAAATACCCCTAATCTGCCCCCCCTGACATCGCCGACATTAATTAAAATTATTAACCCCTAATCTGCCGGCCAAACACCTAAATAAACCTATTAACCCCTAAACCATCACCCCCCCCCACATCACAACACACTAAATTAAACTATTAACCCTTAAACCTAACACCCCCTAACTTTAAATTAAAGTTACAATATAACTACCTTTAAAATAAATAAAAAAAACTGTGAAATTAAAAAAAAAACTAAGTTTAAATAATAAATAAACCTAAGTTACAACATTAAAAAATCTAAGATTACAAAAAATTATACAAAATAATAAAAATTAAACTGTATCTAATACCCCTATAAAAACAAAAAAAGCCACCCCAAAATAAAAATACCCCCTACTCTAACAATAAACTACCAATAGCCCTTAAAAGGCCTTTTTGTCTAAAAAAATCCAAGAAAC
Organism: Bombina bombina; assembly: GCF_027579735.1. Taxonomy (NCBI): domain Eukaryota; kingdom Metazoa; phylum Chordata; class Amphibia; order Anura; family Bombinatoridae; genus Bombina; species Bombina bombina. The sequence continues at coordinate 222,934,639 of NC_069505.1, read as the reverse complement.
CGATTGCTCCTAAAGGGGCATTTGTATGGGCATAACCCTTAAAAGGGCAATTAGCTCTTTTGCTGCCCATAAAAAAAAATTAAAAAAGCCCTAATATAAAAAAACCCACCCCCCAACAAAAAAAAAATCTAACACTAACCCCAATAAATGTACTCACAGTTCCAGAAGTCCGGACATCCATTTTCATCCAGGCGGCGACATCTTCATCCAACGCGGGGGCATCTTCTATCTTCATCCCAGTGGCGCTGAGCTGTGGAGGTGGGGAGCTGAGCAGGTCCGGCAGCGACGACGACATGCAGCGTGGAGGCTTCTCTTTATGCGATCTCCGCCGCACAACGAAGATTGAATGCGAGGTACCCCTTTTATATTTGGAGTGCCTTGCATTCTTATTGGTTGAAATATTCAAATTGGCCGATAGGATGAGAGCTGCATAAATCCTATTGACTAATTTGAACATATAATAGATAAAAGGGGTACCTTGCATTCAATCTTAAGTGTGTGGCGGAAATCAAATGAAGAGGAGTCTGATTGCTTCAGGGCAATACCCCAACAAAAGGCCCTTATAAGGGCTATTAGTAGTTTATTGTTAGATAGAGGATGTTTTTATTTTGGGGTAGTTTTTTTGTTTTTATAGGGGTATTAGATTAGGTTTAATTTTTATTATTTTGGATAATTTCGTTTATTATGTTTTGTAATCTTCGATTTTTTTATTTTTCGTAATTTAAGTGTTTTGTTTTTTTGTAATGTTAGGATTTTTTAATTTTATAACTTAGGTTTTTATTTTTCGTTTATTTTAGTTTTTTAAAATAGTTATATTAGGTTGATTTATAGTTTAATCTTAGTTTTTTTTATATCACAGGAAAGTTTTTTTTTATTTAAAAAGGTAATTATATTGTAACTTTAATTTAAAGTTAGGGGGTGTTAGGGGTTAATAGTTTAATTTAGTGTGTCGTGATGTGGAGGGCTGGCGGTTTAGGGTTTCATAGATTTATTTTAGTATTTGCGATGTGGGGGGGCTGGCGGTTTAGGGGTTAAAATGTTTTTCCATGTTGGCAATGGGGTCAGCGGTTTAGGGGTTAATACTTTAATTTAGTGTTGGCAATGTCGAAGGGTGGGTGGCAGATTAAGGTTTTATCAGTTTAATAAAGTATTTGCGATGTGGGGGTGGCGGTTTAGGGGTTAATAGTGTAGTTTATGGGTGTTTGTGTACTTTGTAACATTTTTGTTTTGAGTTTTGTGAAACATTTTTGTTTTGCAAAATCCATAACTACTGGTCTTTGATCGCGGAATGGTTCCTTGAGGTATAAGCTAGAACGCTAGGGTAATAGCCTGACCGAACAACTTGTAATACGGGAGACCTGAAAATTCCACACTCAAAAGTAATTTTTTGAGTGCGGAATGGAGAGTTGCAGTGTAGGCTAAAACGCTAGCAGTATAGCCGTATTGCCGCGACTTGTAATACGGGTTCACAATTGGCAAGAGAGGCTGAGTCCGCCTACACTTGAAAAAGACTACATAAATAGCACTCAAGGGGTTAAATGTGCGGTCTCAGCCTCTCTTGTCAATTGTGAAATTGTGCTTTTACTACATTGCACCAAACCTTCCTATTATCATATAAAGTGACACGGTTCACTTATTATACAAGGAATCTTAGGGGTACAGTATTCTTCTACAGTAGTGCCATTGGTTTTCCTTCTATCTTCTTTGTAATACCGGGTTACCTGCCATTCCACACGCAAAGGCCAATTTTTCAGCAGTATAGCCATACCGCAAAACTTGTAATCTTGCTAACTGTTAACTAGGCTCACTAATGCAAAATTTCTATACTAGGACAAATTGCAGCATGACTTTTTTTTAACATTAGAATGTAATTTTTAACAAGAAAATAATTTATTAGCAAAATAGTAAATACATGTTAAACATTGTTCAGTGCCCGCAGGTGCTAAGGCCAAATATATTTATTGACTAAAAAAAAAAATCAAACATCAAACAAAACTGGCTGACTGAAAGAATGTTGGATTCGTTACCGTTATTTCCAACGGGAAGAGCTAATACAGAAAATAAATATAAAAAAAAATCTTATATTATAGGGTTCGAACAATTAAAATAACCCATCTTTCAATGTTAAAGGAACGTACAACTCCTGTATGACTAAATCCAGCATTAATTGCGTGACCGGCTGTCAGTGATTAGTAATACTATAGCAGGCTTGTACAGGGCTCAATGTACAAGGGGTGTGATCATTCATTTGTCCATCATTACATACAAAGGAGCTTATTAACCAAACAATATAACTCCTCCCCCCCATTCCTGCACTATTTTGTTGCCGCCAAATAGCATGAACGAACCTATTTCATCAAGCAATCATTTGTTTGTCGCCTGTTTTATCTAGTAATGTATTTGGCTGATCGTATATCAAACAACGTGACGAATTAGCAAAAATCCCCTGAATGCACATCTCTACCAACTGCTAAAATTGACTTATCACCATTTTGCTATCTAAAATAATTCCATCCAGAATTATTAATTTTTTGGGGGGGAGATTTACAAGGGAAATAAAATGTAAAAAAAATGAAAATATGGCGATCCAGAACAGATTTATAAAGTGAACAGAGGTCAGCTTTCAATAAAGGATTCACTGAGGTTTTCAATATTGCGTCTGTGAAAGATTTCAATTTGTGAACATCGGCTTGTATTGTAATTGTGTTTTCCCAACGGCAAAAATGTTTCTTCTGTTAATACCCCTCAAGCTGGATAGTGTTACCTCCCAAAAGCAATTCAAAAAATATAATCTGTTTTGTTAATCCTCCAGTGTCAAATTCAAAAAACTTAATGTCAAGGATTAGCAATAAACAAAATGATTTTGTGGGTTTTAGTAATAGCATCACAAGGTAAATAAGAGACTGGATGCTGATTGGTCATTTTTAATAGTGCTTAGTGATGCTGATAACTGTGGTGCACCAAAACCATAGATATATATGTATATGTCTTTTTAAGGGATTTGAACAGGGTTATTATTGGTATAGTGAGCGTGTTTGGTTATTGAGTTTTGCTCATTTTTGTTAGTGTAAAAGTGCTTTTTATTGATTGATCAGGTAGCATTTTTATCTGGTGATGATGCGTACATTGTTCAATATGGCAGAGGTAATTTAAATGTGTTTTGCTTATGTTAAATTTTTGGGGTGCTCATTAATTGGAAATGTGTTGTCCTGGGTTTATAAAGTCCTTTTAGCTGTGAAATTTGATAAATAAAAAAATTGTCCCATAAACTTATCTTCAATAATTAAACATTTGGATTGTGATCAAACAGAACTGGCGCATGCTAAGTTTAAGGTCATTTTTCTTCAAACCAATAATGAGACAAAATGCTGAACAATGAAAATGGTTGGCATAGAAAAAGTTAATCTGTAGCCATTAGAATGTGAATAAGTATCAAAAATTAAATTGTGATTAATACCAAAATTAAGTGATAAACAAATAAGGGATACAAATTTGTATCCTCTTTTAGAATAAGCTAAAGCACTTTTTATATCCCAGTATAAATAGAATTGTGCACTCACCTGTCCCTGATGTGACGCTATAGATGCCTGTATTACTTGTACAAGATCACATGCCACTGAGAGGAGTAGCAACACACATTTACTGCTCAGGTCATCAATTTAATTGCTGTACAAGGTTAAACTGCGCTGCTGTCATTCAATCAGCACTCCAAAATGTTGCATTTCACAACGTTAGAAACACTTGTAAAATGTCAGACCTTGAGAAGAAGTATTTGTAATTTCATTCATATACAGAAGGGAACAACACTTTATTGTTCCATAGCAAACAAAGCTGTATACTAATAAACGATTGCCAACAAAGAAATATTGTATAGTTACATTCCTCATTCATTTTATGGGAGTCAGTACAGACTTCATTTGCCAATGGAAACTGGTTAGAATTTGACTTTAGAATTTGGAAACAATAAATTAGAAATATTCTAGTTTATACAGCCTTCAGCTGGGTATCATTGCTCATTAAGAATGTAACAGACACTATTAATTACTGTTAATAAAATATTACTATTATTAGAATGAATAATCATCATCATTTCAAGGTTCAGTATAACAATTACCATCTAAAATAAGCTTGAGACAGACAATATACAAGAGACTTAAAATAAGATCCTACATAATTTAACAGGACATTGTTCCCAGTTTACTCCCAGGCTGGTCTGCATCTGACTCTTTACAAAATGTAAGAGTTATTTAATATTACTTTTTGCAGCTTCACTCACAACTCACATACACTTAATTCCTAAATATAGCAAATATATAACTTTATAAAGCTTAGGCTGCTTATCAAAAGTTGGTAAAACATGGCACTAGCACAATGACTAATTTTAAACAAATATATATATATATATATATATATATATATATATATATATATATATATATATATATATATATATATATATTAGATTTCATATGAATTACATGGTACTTTTTTTAAAAATAATTTTGTTCAGAAAAAGCTAATATCAAGTGTATTTTCAAAACATTGTCTTAAGAGTTCATACAGTTAGTCCACATGTAATAAATGATGTCTGCACGTCTGTTTTTAGAGCTAGGATATAGCTCTCAGTACCAGCTCTTCAGCAAGGGGTTGATTCAGACAGAGCATCCACTTTTTTTTAACACTTATTTATTGAGGGATTTCACAAATAAATTAATTCACAATACATCACACTGCGCTGCATCACCATAAAGTTCACGTACTGTAAATAAACAAAGGTGTGATTCGCAGATCACAAATTCATTCCACAAAGTACATACATAAATATTTTCTAAATTACATAACTTCTGGAATATTTATGAATAAACAATCTTAAGCACAAAATAAATATATTTTTCTTTTTCTTTCTCCTTCCTTCCCTCCTTCCTTTTCCATACTTTTTCCTATCTGTGATTCACCAAATCTAAACCATATGGATTCAATATTTTTCATAAAATAATACAAAAATAAAAATAAAAAAGAGGGGGGGAAACAACAAACAACAACTTCCTACTCTTTTCCCACACTCCACTTTTATAATCTATTCGCCACATTCTAATAGACAATTCCCTCTAAATTGTTCTTCTTGTATAAACACTGAGTTTTCAGTATGTTCAGAGATTTGATATATTTTTCCCATTTCTCGAAAAATCTTATGATATGTTTTTCTATTTGCCTATTTACATCAAGTTGTTCCAGGATCATTTGTTGATGAAGCCTCTTCAAAATGTTGCATAAGCTGTGGGTTTTCTTGATAGCCAATTCATAAAAATTAAATTCCTTCCAATTAGTATAATGGTGTTTAGGAGGTGTGTTAGCTTACCATATACTTCTTCTAATAGGAATATTATGTCTATCTAGTGCTGTAAGTTTTACTTTGATTTGACATTTTTTCTAGCCAGTATGTAATCTTTAGCCAATAGGTGCGTTATTTAGGACACTGAAAGACACAATGTATAATAGCTACTTGCTCTTGTCTATATTTTTTGCAATAAGTGTCTTGTGTGTTTTTCCATTTGGACATTACATATGGTGTTAAATATGCATGATATATTAATTTAGTTTGTGATTCTCTCCAGCTAGACATTAATGTTGCATTTCTTTTTTTTCATACTAGACTTAAAACTATCCTTTGTAATGTTGTGTCCTGGGAGTAGTTTTAGCCATTTATTTATAGATTCATAATGGGGTTCTTTTATGTTCATTAACAATTTTGTATAATAATGGAGCTGTCGTTATTCCCTGTGAAAACATTATTATGTTTGGCCTTAGACTGTCCCAGATATTTGTTTCATATATTGAAATATTTTTTTAGGTAGTCAAAGTCTTGTATAAGTTTTCTTTCTTTGTCTATTAGCTGGTGCAAGTGCGTTAATCCTCTTGTTTGCCATTGATTGCATATTTTATGATTAATCATCACTTCAGGATTGCCTTTAATAGGTAAACATATAGAGATATGATGATCGGTCCCAAATATTCTACATAACTTTTGGCATGTAATCATTAAGCTGCTTACACTTTTTAGCCTTATCTTACACAGTAATTTTTTATAATCTAAGTGAATCAAGGCATTTAACTCATACGGTTTGACTATGTTTTTTTCTAGGTCTAAATTGACATAGAGCATCAACTTTTAAACAGTTTTCTAATTTACTTCTATTATCACATTTCCTTAGTATCTTTTTTTGAAAAGCAGGGATGTAAGCTCAGGGGCGTGTGCATGTATGGCAGCAGTTTTGCAAGAATGTTATCAATTTTCAAGAGCACTAGATGGCAGTATTATTACCTGCCATGCCATCAGGGAGTGAATAGGGTGACTCCTGCCAGGGGCCCAGTGGGCCGGGGGGCCCCATGAGGCAAGCTCAACTATTATTAACCTTTTTTTATTTTTTTACATTTTGGCAGCCACCAGAGGGTGCTACAGTAGAGTGCTATTTAGCATGGGAAATGTAATTACAAGGAGTAAATCATTAGCATTTGAAAGGATTTCTGAGTGTGCACTAAACCACTATGCACAGTGTGAGACAGACTTGGCACTTCAGTTTGTAAAGTGTGTGCCTGAGTCAGACGGCAGATCACTTTCATTTGCAGAGTAGGTAGGACTTACTTAGTAATTTTTTTTTTATTTATTTGTGCAATTTTGGATTGTAACTTCAGTGTAGTAGTTGTATGGTGGGGCCAGGGGTCCATAAAAACACATTTTTTAGCAATATGCAGCAGTGTATTTATGATTATTTGACAATGCTGTAGAAATTCTATATTTAAAACCATGCAGAAATGTTTCCTCCTCAATACACAAATAGTAGGTGTCCTTTTGGCAGATATGATTTTTGTATTTGTATATATATAGATATATATGTTAATTACATTCCAGTTTACTGCCCCTTTATGCAAGGACATTCCAGATGCAGGTTAACTTAACACTGTTCAGTTTACACTACAGCTGACTTAAATTTTGAAATACATACAAACAAGCCTAAATCCTGCATTTAACCAGATCTAATGGTATGAGAGTACCACAGCCTATGGTTCCACAAAGACCATTTAGAGTACAGCATTTTTAAAATCCATAAGTACAGCTGACAGCTTTGAAGTGGTGCTCTTGGTTGGGGAAAATGGGGGGGGGGGGGGCAAACATATGTCAACCTTTCAAATGTAATTTTCTTCATCTACCCATTTTGACAGATCAATAATGTACAATTTTGAATTCACAGAAGTATTTTTGTTTGCACATTTACAAATATGATTCTTTAAAAAGTGTTCTCTTAATTTCTGCTATTTTTTATCATGCATGTCACACACTGTTGATTTAGGGGATGGCAATGTGCAGAAATTTTACATCCTGCTAGTGTTTTTGTGGTTGTCTGTGTTTATGTATTTGTGCTTTTCTTGGTCTCTCTATGCGCGTGTATGTATTTTTTTCTGTGGGTCTCTCTGTGAGGGTTTGTGTGTCTGTCTTTTTGCATTTTCTGTGGATGTCTCTGTGAGGGTGTGTGCATATGTCTGTGTGTTTTCTGTGGGTCTCTCTGTGAGGGTTTGTGTGTCTGTCTTTGTGAATTTCCTGTGGTTGTCTCAGTGAGGGTGTGTGTGTATGTATTTCTTTGTGTGTTTTCTGTGGAAGTGTGTATGTCTTTGTGTGTTTTCTGAGGCTGTCTCTGTGGATGTTTCCTTGGGTGTATGTGCAAGTTTGTGTTTGAGTGTGTGTGTGTCCATTGTCTGTTCTTTTTTAGGACATTTGACCTTACTACTGATTATTCATATCTTTCTACAGACTTTGAGACTAATGAGACCTTTCCAGAAGTCACCAATCCACAAACTTTAAATTATTGTTTAGGCAGTTCAGGGTCCTTCCTTTCAGCCACTGCATGCTGTTGTCATCATATAGTTGTCATCTTACTTGACAAAAAGATAATCATATTTTGTCTTGTAAATCTCCTTTTTTTTGATAAAACTGTAGTCTACCTCATTACTTGTCAGGTCAATGTAAACAAGTGCTGAGTGTCTGTGTCTGAGTGTGTTTGTGTGTTTCTTTGTGTGTCTGCTAGAGTGTCCATATGTTAATCCTTATGTATGAGTGTGTGTTTCAGTGTATGAGTGTGTCTGTATGTTTTATTTGCGTCTGCTAGAGTGTCTATATGTTAATCCTTATGTGTGCGTGTGTGTTTCAGTGTATGAGTGCGTCTGTGTGCTTCTGTGTTTGTGTGTTACTACCTTTACAACATTTCCAAGTTTGACTACACTTAAGAATAAGTGGTATCTCTTCAACAAAGAATACCATGGAACAAAGTAAATTTGATAATAGAAGTGAATTAATCAAACTTTAAAAAGTTTCCCATTTACTTCTATTATCAAATATACTTGTTTTTCCTGGTACACTTTTGTTGAAAATCTAGTAGTTAGGCTCAGAAGCTAGCATGTGTCGTGAGCACTATATAGCGGTTTTTCAAAAATACTTTAAGCCAGGGGTCGCCAACCTTTCGGACCTCAGGGACCACTAAACTCACAATTTTAAATCCCGTGGACCACTAACATGAATTTTTATAAAAAGGTACAAACCTCTATAATGTGTGTGTATGTATATATATATATATATATATATTGGTTTCAAATGAATGAAAGAAAGCCCTCTCTGGTCCTTTTAGTGAATATTTAATAAATCAAGCGTGACGTTTCGGGGACACACTCCCCTTCCTCAGATATATATATATACACACACACACACACAGACTGCATAGCGGGTGCGAGTGAATAGCAGGACTTCTCGCACATGTGCACAACACTACAAGTCCTATAATCGTCCTTACTTGAAAAGCATTGTTTGTCCACATACTGTCAGATGTTACTAGACAAGTGCAGGGGTGAAATTGTTTGTTCGGCCGAATCTTTCTTTCCAAATAATCAAAATATTTTGAATAGTTTATCTTGGCGGTGCTGTTCGGTATTTGTCTCATTTTAAACAAAACCAATTCAGACCATTTAGGGAACATTTACATTTGTTTCCATTAAACTAATGTACATGTTTAAATTTACTGAAGCGCTCTAGGGGTCGATCCAATAAAAATCGTCGCCCGCAAAAGTCGGCGACGCCAATATTTGCGCGGGTTTGGTATCCTATATACAGCGTAACCTAGAAGTTACGCGCATATATTTCTTCCGTCGCCCGTAGTTTTTTGGGCCATAGGCAGGTATACCAAACCCGTGCAGTTTGGTATCCAATATACAGCGTAAGGACTTACGTGGCGAAAATGGAGAAATCTTACTCCATTTTCACCTCGCCACAAAAAGCAGCCGTAAGAAGCCTTATGCTGACTATTGGAGCCCCGTAACTCCCTAAACTGGCTGCTAAATAAAACCTAACACCTAACGCATGCGCAATGTCTATCTCCCTGTCAACCGCGATCCCCCGCCGCAATCCCTAATAAAGTATTTAACCCCTAAACCGCCGCCATCTACATAAACTAACCCCCTACTGTGAGCCCCTAAAACCGCCACCATCTAACTGATCTATCCCCTAATGTGAACCCCTAAAACCGCCACCATCTAACTGATCTATCCCCTAATGTAAACCCCTAAAACCGCCACCATCTAACTGATCTATCCCCTAATGTGAACCCCTTACACCGCCGCCATCTATATTAAAATTATTAACCCCTAATTTAATCTACCTACCCCGCCGCCAGCTATATTATCTATATTAACCCTAAGTAAATTATAGTTAATATAGTTATTACATTATATATATTAACTATATTAACCCTAATTATATTAGGGTTAATATAGTTAATATAGTTACTATAGTATTTATATAAACTATATTAACTCTATCTAACCCTAACACCCCTAACTAAATTCTTATTAAATAAATCTAATTCATATTATAAACTAAAATATTCCTATTTAAATCTAAATACTTACCTATAAAATAAACTCTAAGATAGCTACAATGTAATTAATAATTACATTGTAGCTATGTTAGGGTTTATATTTATTTTACAGGTAAATTGTTAATTATTTTAACTAGGTATAATAGCTATTAAATAGTTATTAACTATTTAATAGCTCCCTAGTTAAAATAATTACCCAATTACCTGTAAAATAAATCCTAACCTAAGTTACAAATACACCTACACTATCAATAAATTAAAGAAACTACAAATATCTATCTAAAAATACAATTAAATAAACTAAACTAAATTACAAAAAAAAACAAACACTAAATTACAAAAAATAAAAAAAAGATTACAAGATTTTTAAGCTAATTACACCTATTCTAAGCCCCCTAATAAAATAATAAAGCCCCCCCAAAATAAAAAAATTCCCTACCCTATTCTAAATTAAAAAAAGTTCAAAGCTTTTTTACCTTACCAGCCCTTAAAAGGGCCTTTTGTGGGGGCATGCCCCAAAGAAAACTGCTCTTTTCCCTGAAAAAAAAAACACAATACCACCCCCCAACATTACAACCCACCACCCACATACCCCTAATCTAACCCAAACCCCCCTTAAATAAACTTAACACTACCCCCCTGAAGATCTCCCTACCTTGTATTCACCCAGCCGGGCCGAACTCCTCATCCGATCCGGGCGATGTCTTCCAGCAAGCGGCAGTGAAGTCTTCTTCCATCCGGGCGATGTCTTCAAGCAAGCGGCAGAGAGTCTTCTTCCATCGGCGATGTCTTCAAGCAAATCGGCATCTTCAATCTTCTTTCTTCGCTCCTCCGCCGCGGAGCATCCATCCGGCACGACGACTTCCGACGAATGAGGTTCCTTTAAATGACGTCATCCAAGATGGCATCCGTCGAATTCCGATTGGCTGATAGGATTCTATCAGCCAATCGGAATTAAGGTAGAAAAATCTGATTGGCTGATTGAATCAGCCAATCAGATTCAAGTTCAATCTGATTATTTATAGGAGCGAAGAAAGAAGATTGAAGATGCCGATTTGCTTGAAGACATCGCCGATGGAAGAAGACTCTCTGCCGCTTGCTTGAAGACATCGCCCGGATGGAAGAAGACTTCACTGCCGCTTGCTGGAAGATTTCGCCCGGATCGGATGAGGAGTTCGGCCCGGCTGGGTGAATACAAGGTAGGGAGATCTTCAGGGGGGTAGTGTTAGGTTTATTTAAGGGGGGTTTGGGTTAGATTAGGGGTATGTGGGTGGTGGGTTGTAATGTTGGGGGGTGGTATTGTGTTTTTTTAGGCAAAAGAGCAGTTTTCTTTGGGGCATGCCCCCACAAAAGGCCCTTTTAAGGGCTGGTAAGGTAAAAGAGCTTTGAATTTTTTTTAATTTAGAATAGGGTAGGGAATTTTTTTATTTTGGGGGGCTTTATTATTTTATTAGGGGGTTTAGAATAGGTGTAATTAGCTTAAAAATCTTGTAATCTTTTTTTTATTTTTTGTAATTTAGTGTTTGTTTTTTTTGTAATTTAGTTTAGTTTATTTAATTGTATTTTTAGATAGATAGTTGTAGTTTATTTAATTTATTGATAGTGTAGGTGTATTTGTAACTTAGGTTAGGATTTATTTTACAGGTAATTGGGTAATTATTTTAACTAGGTAGCTATTAAATAGTTAATAACTATTTAATAGCTATTATACCTAGTTAAAATAATTAACAATTTACCTGTAAAATAAATATAAACCCTAACATAGCTATAATGTAATTATTAATTATATTGTAGCTATCTTAGGGTTTATTTTATAGGTAAGTATTTAGATTTAAATAGGAATATTTTAATTAATAATATTAATATTAGATTTATTTTAATAAGAGTTTAGTTAGGGATGTTAGAGTTATATAGGGTTGTTATACTTTATATATATATATATATATATATATATATATATATATATATATATATATATATATATATATATATATATATATATTATAATAACGATATTAACTATATTAACCCTAATATAATTAGGGTTAATATAGTTAATATATATAATAATTATATTAACTATATTAACCCTAATATAATTAGGGTTAATATAGTTAATATAGCTGGCGGCGGTGTAGGGGGATTAGATTAGGGGTTAATAATTTTAAAATAGATAGCGGCGGGGTAGGGGCTCACTTTAGGGGGTTATAGATTTAATATAGCTGGCGGCGGTTTAGGGGTTAATAACTTTATTAGGTTGCGGCGGGGTTTGGGAGCGGCGGTTTAGGGGTTAATACATATTTTATTGTTAGGATAGTGAGGGGGGATAGCGGATAGAGGGTTAGACGTGTCGGGCTATGTTAGGGAGGCATGTTAGACAGTGCGGGTGATTTAGACTTTAGTCAGGTTTTGTAGGCGCCGGCAGTTTCTAACGTGCCGTAAGTCACTGGCGACGCCAGAAATTTGTACTTGCGCAGATTTCTGGACATCGCTGGTTTGTCAGACTTACGGCACTTTAGCATCTGACGGCGCCATATATGGGATAGCTCGAGTTGCGAGCTGAAACTGCGGGCGACGCGGGTTCCCTCGCTTGCGCCGCAAACTACGATCTATATCGGATCGCGCCCCTGGAGAGCAATGCTAACCTGCTCCTCTTCTTCACAGGGCCCCAGCCGTACTAACAGGAGGCTAATTAGTGTGGTGGCTCCCAGGGCCTGCACCAAAAGACTTTCTCCCTGGGAGCCTCCTGCTAGCGCGGCTGTGGTTCTGTAATGAGGAGAAGTGAGTTAGCGCGGCTCTTCAGCGCACATGCACATGTCTAGAAGCTACAATGTTGCTCCCAGTAATTTTCTACTTTCTGTTCCCATCACACACTGCTTCTTTATCTCTCCCCAACACATGCAATGTTTAACTGTCATTTACCTTTGCAGAATAATAAGTATGAACATTTAACAAATCCAAATAGTATTTTGTGATTATTTGGTTATATAGTATTTTATAAGGACATTCCGGTCAAAATATAAATGCACATAGATGAATTACATATTTGAATAGAAACATAATCACAATATACAAGTATTTGGAAAAATGCTTCTAGTAAAATATATCACTGTTTTAGTGTTAGCATATGTTTCTGCACGTGCACGTGAAGCATAGCTAGATATTCTCAGTAACCAAGCATTTTAAATACTGCAGCTGCTCAGAGCACCAGTGGGGCTTGTATCATGTCAGCAATTAACAAATTGAGTCATTACCAGATGATACAAGCACCTTAGGCTCTCTGATCATGTGCTGTGTTTAAAATGCTGGTGCACAGTGCATACTTAAATACACTTTTGAAAAAGCCTTGGCTTTTATTAAAAGCATTTCTGCAAATATATGTATATTACAGAAATGCTTCTATTTAAAACTGAAATGCAGTCATGTCTATTCCAATTTTGTCTGGAATGTCCCTTTAAATATTATTTTAACTCTATTGTGTAATTAACATAAAATTCTAATTCCGTACATATACATGAAAACATTTCTGATTCCAGTAAAATATATAGCCTTTTTAGGATTTAAAGGGACAGTAAAGTTAAGCTCAGAGCAAGCAGTTTTAAACTTCTCCCAAACTTACTTCTGTTTAATATTTGCTTTGTTCTTTTGGTATCCTTTGTTACAAAATAAAATCAGATGGGTGTGTGCAAGAATGTTTAGAGCAATATTACACAAAATTGCAAACAGTGCTATCATACAATGTTAAAGTCATGTGCACGCTCCTAAACTCCTATGAGCCTACTTAGGTTTGTTGTTCAACAAAAGATAGCAAGAGGACAAAGTAAATTTGATAAAATTAGAACATTGAAAATTGTTTAGAATTGCATGTTCTATAGACCATTAAATTGACATTTTGACTGTCGTTTTAATGAAAAATTAAAGTTTTAATGGTTCATGAAGAGGATACAAAAAGAAAATTATAAATTCTATTACAAACTTTGACTTAACAGAATACCTCTTACTAGGTAGGATAGAGGGTGAATGTGTTTTAGTCACTATATAGCAGCATCATTTGCATTAAAGGGACATTAATCCGCTGGGCACAACGACTTTACTTTGGTTACTACTCACCACACTGTTTTTTCTCTTGTTCCTGCAACTCTCTCTAGAGCTGTTCTCTTAATTTAACTCTTTACAAGTGCTGGTTAGTGAAACTCTGGGTCCTATCTATGGAGCTTGAGGGCCCGTGTTTCTACTCCATAACCCTGTCCGCCTGCTCTGATGAGGCGGACAAGAATCGCCGGAATTCAACCCGATCGAGTACAATCGGGTTGATTGACACCCCTTGCTGGCGGCCGATTGGACGCGAGTCTGCAGGGGGCAGCATCACAAGAGCTGCTGGTGCAGTGCTGAATACAGAGAGCGTATTGCTCTCCGCATTCAGCGATGTCTGTCGGACCTGTCAAGTCCGACAGACATTTGTTAAATATGCCTCTATATCTTTACACTGGACACCACCATCTTGGATTTGAAGTTTTCATGCACACTGTGACAGAAGCATTGTGTATGCACATATCTGTGATATTGTCGTCTGCTTGTGCACAATACAGAGCAGGAGCTGTACCTTTTTACAGTGGGTGCATTTCTCTACATTATTCCTGTGGGTTTTTTAATATTTGTTATGTCATTTGTAAACTGTGGTAGAAAAACAAAACTGTAAAGCTTCTGCTTTCTCTTTTTCTAGATAATCCAAAGTGCAAGGTCCAGCTGTGAAAAAGCCAATAACATCACCGCTTCTCACTGGATGCAATAATACGCAGGCTACAAGATGGCGGCACACAGCTTTGCCAACTGGCTTCTGTAATGGCTTAAAATAATAGAACGGATATAAAAGAGATCTGCAGATACAGAAGGAAAAGTAACATCATGGCGAATAGTAACTCTGCTAAAGTAGTTGTATCCAGGAGTTTAATGCCCTGTAATGTATAACCGTGTGCAATAACTGCTGCCATATTGTGCCAAAGACAGGTGCACACTCCTTAGCCTACTTTAGTATGCTGTCAAGTTAAACAAAGGATAACATGAGATAAAAAGTAAATATAATACAATTGGAAAGTGTTTGTTCTTTAATTGCATGCCCTAGCTGAATCGTGAAAGCATATATTTGACTTCTATGTACCTTTAAGATTCAGTATAAGAACATAAATGTTCATTAGTGAGTTATTCCAGCAAATAACTGCATGTACCTTTGTATAGTGAAGTGATGGCGAATTTTGGCACTCCAGATATTTCAGAACTACATTTCCCATGATGCTTAAGCACTCTGAAGTTCAGTTGAGCATCATGGGAACTGTAGTTCTGAAACACCTGGAGTGCCAAGGTTCACCATCACTGGTATAGTGTATTGAGCTTCTTGCACAGACACATAAGATGCAATCTAGAAGGCTCCTCCCTTTTTTCACTTAATGTGTAGCAGGTGAGCACAAGTGAGTTTCCATCTGATGGAAGGAACCAATCACAGCTCATGTCTGTATCACATGGTTTTCTACTAGTATTTAACTTTAGCTTTGGGTACAATTAACCCTTTTTATTCTGCAAGAAAGATAGTGCTGAATATACTAAACTTAAAGGAACATCAAGTCAAAATAATAGTTTCCTAATTCAGACAGAGTATGTAAATATAGACATTTACTTTGCTCTCTTGGTGTTGTTGAAAAGTATACCTAGGTAGGCTCAGGAGCTGCTGCTGATTGGTGGTTACAACCCTATGCCTCTTGTCATTGACTCACCAGGTATGTTCAGCTAAATCCCAGTAGTAAATCGCTGCTCGGGACCTTACTTTAACTATGTGTTTAACACTTTGCAAGAGATAAACAAATAGATATATACAATAGTTATTTGTATCATTCTGAGAAATGTTGCAATAATACAAAGTCACTTTAGAGCAGCTCCATGTTGCCCTTTTTGTCTCTTTAACATATTTTTATTTCCCTTTTTAGCTGCTGACTTTCAGTATTAAACATATGGGTTAAAACAATCTTAAAAGCAGCACGCACTGGTTCATTAGCTACAATGTTTTTAAAACTGACTCAGTGTTGAATATTGACCTATATTTTTTTTTACAACCATCAGGAAGCATTTCCTATTTAACAGAATAAAAAATACACCCATTCCAGTAGATCAGACCCAGAAGATGAAATGAATTTAACAAGGTTAACTCAGCATACAGTTATTTATACCCCAAGCTTCCTTTAAATGTGTGTAGCTACCTCTTGTGCTTGAACTGTACTCTGGGTAAATACTACCACTGTATAGCAATGATTTAACAAATTACTTCTGAACTGGAACCTGGCCCAGTAAAGGAGGAATTTTGTTATTATATATATATTTCATTTTTGTTTTTAATTCCTCCTTTACCAAACATTCTTCTCCTAAGGTTTATTAAATAACACTTTTTTAAAAAAAAGTTTGTTTTAATGTTGATGACATAAAATTATATAGGAATGAAGTGGAACCTGTCTCTGTGTATATTCAATGCTGTGTGATTGTCTGTCTGCAAAGTATGTTCTGTTATTTCTCTGAATAAAAAAGTTAAACACTGTTATTTTTTTATCACAATGAGAATCTTTCCAAGCATTTGTGAAACTTTAAGTCAAAATCAAATACATTTTTACTAACCTGATGTTAAAATAAACTCCAAAGATGCAATTTTCAGGGAAGGATAAAGACAATTCAGCTCCTTATCTGTCTCTCACATTCATTCAATGCTTCTACAGCAGTAAAAGTCCTCATACATTTGTTCACAAGACGGTGTCCTTCTGACATTCAAAAAAAGTGCATAGTTTCAAGCAGGCAAGAGTCCAAGGCAAGTCTAAATTATTCTATTCCTGTTTGCCATCACAGAGGAAATATTTTCACAGATCTGTGGTGAGGCCCAAATTCTAGCATGTTGGTCAGGTTTTGAGTACTGTAATTAGAGACCCTTTGGAAAACTTAAAAACTTCTCCCAAGAACAAAATGAAATGAAAAAAAAAAAAAGTCTGATTGAAAAAACAAAACTCATTTTCTATAACAGAGTTTCTATAACTTTGTTTTGCTCTGGGATTTACAGTTTTATTTTATATGTTGTATATTTACTAATTTTTCATATTCATTACAATATCATGCAGGTTGTTTTTTTAAGTAACAATTAAGACTAAACATGATTTACTCACAGTACAGTGGTTTATTTAAAGCAGGTGTTTCCTTTTGACTTTCTAACTGGTTTCTTCAAACAAATGTTTCGCAGACATTATGTTTTACACATGAAAATTCATTTTGAAATACAGTCTCTGCATTTTGCTTTTTCAGAATTATTTTCTTTTCAGTGAAGCGAAATGTGGGTTCCTGTAATAATAATAAATCTTCCAGAAACTTTCTAAAAAATATATAATATAATAGAGGCTACATATGTTATAAAACATCACAATATAAGCTGAAAATGTGAAATGTTCTCACTTTTCTTCATATGAACTTTGTTTAATAAAATTTTCAAATTTTGCAATAAGCTGTAAGAGTGCTCGGCATGGATAGGAGTATTACAGTGGATAGACTGTATCAAATATGTTTTGAAACACAAATAAAGCACGTGGTACATATTAAGAATAAAAAGTAGCATCTTGTTGCAAGGTGGAATGAAAGAAAGAAAAAAAGCATCATTTATACACTTTTGTAGACTATAAAAAAGTTAAAGGTAATTGATAGTTAAAAATTTCCTTTAAGTTTTCAAATATAGCATGAGATTTTAAGCAACTTTTCAATTAACTTCTTTTATCAACTGTACTTTGTTCTCTTTGTATCCTTTATTTAAAAAATATACCTAAGTTGGCTCAGGAGCAGGAAAGCACTACTGGTAGTTGAGATGGTTATCGGTGGCTACACACATATGCCTTTTGTCATTGGCTCATTAAATGTGTTCAGCTAGCACCTAGTAATGCGTTACTGCTCTGTAACTGACTTGAACTATGCGTTTAATCCCTTTTCAGGATCAAAACTAGTTTTATACAAGAATTAGTGCAATATTAAAATACTCTAACATCAGTGAATAAAACTTATTTAAGCAATAAGCCTACTAATGATGTAAAACTGACTATAATACCTGTCTGGTGCAAATAACTCAATCATCAATAAATGTGCAAATGGTTTATTATCATTATTAAAATGTTTATTCATAAAGGCCAAAAAGTTATGAAAGCAAAGCATTCCAAGGGTTTGCTCAGCCACCTTGGTTGCCAAATTCCGAATTCCATTAACCTTAGATATAACAATTTATATGCCTGGCAGCTCAGACATTTTTAACCCCTTAATAACAGATTCCATACGGTACGGCATCTGTCATTATGCCCTTAAAGGGACACTGAACCCAAATATTTTCTTTCGTGATTCAGATAGAGCATGCAATTTTAAGCAACTTTCTAATTTACTCCTATTATCATTTTTTCTTTGTTCTCTTGCTATCTTTATTTGAAAAAGAAGGCATCTAAGCTATTTGTTTGGTTCAGAACTCTGGACAGCACTTGTTCATTGGTGGATGAATTTATCCACCAATCAGCAAGAACAACCCAGGTTGTTCACCAAAAATGGGCCGGCAACCAAACTTACATTCTTGCATTTCAAATAAAGATAGCAAGAGAATGAAGACAATTTGATAATAGGAGTAAATTAGAAAGTTGCTTAAAACGGCATGCTCTATCTGAATCATGAAAGAAAAAATTTGGGTTTAGTGACCCTTTAAGGACATGTGCTTTGCTATTTATATATCGCTCAATAGTGAGGCATTACAGAAATAGTATAATGGATGCCACCCAGGCTACTGATTGCAGGTAAATGGTGTCCTTGTGATTACATACCTGTCAGTCATCAGGATTGAGGTGCCTCCATTACATGAGACACTTTAATTGCAGCATGTATATCTCATGCTGTTTCTGGATGCCTGAATGTGAGGCTGTCCAGCAACACTACAGTAACATTTTAATATGACTTTAACTGCGTATACAATCACTGTGACAGCCAGTCACAGTAATTGTATACCAAAAATGGAGCCTAGATACTAGTATGCTGCAATGCATGCTGGTATAAGGCTAACTGGATGGCCAGTCACAATAATTAAAAAATGAAAAGCCATTGTTTGTTAACAGTGGCATGTCTTGACCCATCTCTTCCTCTCCCTGTAAACATTTATAGGAGAAAACGTTTACACTTATTTTTAAGTACAGTATATTTATATATTATTCAATATTTTTTTGTATCTATAAATTACTTGGAAATCTGTACATATAGGATATTCTTAGAATCAGGACAACATTATTAATCTATTTGGAGGTATTTTTCTTTAGCTATACTAATTTTGTAGAAATGGTTATTTAAAAAAAAAAACACTTTGTTCCATTTCCCCTAATTTTATAAATATTAAATTCCTATTATTGTTATTTTAGGAAAACATGTACTGTGTCACAAGAAAGGCCTTTTTTGTCTATTAAAAAATGGTGTATAATGTGTATTGGTGCACTTAAAGGGACAGTCTACTTGAACATTTTTATTGTTTAAAAAGATAGATAATCCCTTTATTATCCATTCCCCAGTTTTACATAACCAACACTGTTATATTAATACACTTTTTTACCTCAGTGATTACCTAGTATCTAAGCCTCTGCCAACTGCCCTCTTATCTCAGTGCATTTGACAGACTTGCATTTTAGCCAGTCAGCGTTGACTCATAAATAACTCTATGGGAGTGAGCAAAATGTTATCTATATGACACACATGAACTAGCACTGTCTACCTTTAAAAAGCTGTCACAATGCACTGAGATAAAAGGCGGCCTTCAACGGCTTAGAAATTAGCGAACAAACCTATCTAGGTTTAGCTTTCAATAAAGATTACCAAGAGAACAAAGCAAGTTTGATAATAAAGTTAATTAGAAAGTTGTTTAAAACTGCATGCGCTATCTGAATCGTGAACATTTTATTTTCACTGTCCCTTTAACATGAAAGCAAGTGGATAATTATGGTGAAACCAATAATAAGCAATAAAAAAAAACGAAACTGGGAAAAATTTTCATGAGGACAATGTGTCAGGTAGTGCAGCCAACTTTTTTCATGAAGGAAAAGCCATCCCTGTTTCAGGGAATTGCTGCACATGTCCAATCACTGCACCTGTTTAGAGAGTCTACTGTGGCTTGTAAGACCTCATAAGCACTGCAGCTGGCTCTCTGAGAGGATGGTATAAGCAACATATGTGCATATGTAACAATAATAGCTTTTACAAGAATAATTATTGTTTCCAATAATAAGAATATTACAAAAATATTTTATTCAAAATTAAAATGCACTCAAGCACTTTTAAATTGCCATATGAGTTGTTATACCAGCTACAGAGTATTAAATGTAATAGAAATTAAACATTTAAGTTTATTTTTGTATTTGAATTAGCTGTTTTTTCTCATTAAATTACAACCCACTGCTCTCAAGAGCATGCCCATTAAAATGGGTTGCGCCTGGCAGAAAAGCAAACCTGGTTATCTAATCTCTCTATATATCTTTATATATGGACAATCCCAATACTCTAATTGTTATTGGTGGTTTTAATGAGCAAAGTCAGCTATTTTAACTTCAAGAATAAACAACACGTCTATAAGCAATTTACTAATGTAAATGTAGCATTGGAAAAACATAAGTGGAAAACATATTGCAGTACCATATATGATTGGCCTATGAAAAACATTCTGCTACCAAAGCTAATCAAAACCATGAACTAACTACTGGAGATAATGCTAGCAGGGGGTTCTCATTGGATGTAATTGTGCTGAACTAACTACTGGAGATAATGCTAGCAGGGGGTTCTCATTGGATGTAATTGTGCTGAACTAACTACTGGAGACAATGCTAGCAGGGGGTTCTCATTGGATGTAATTGTGCTGACCTAACTACTGGAGACAATGCTAGCAGGGGGTTCTTATTGGATGTAATTGTGCTGAACTAACTACTGGAGACAATGCTAGCAGGGGGTTCTCATTAGATGTAATTGTGCTGAATTAACTACCGGAGACAATGCTAGCAGGGGGTTCTCATTGGATGTAATTGTGCTGAACTAACTACCGGAGACAATGCTAGCAGGGGGTTCTCATTGGATGTAATTGTGCTGAACTAACTACTGGAGACAATGCTAGCAGGGGGTTCTCATTAGATGTAATTGTGCTGGACTAACTAATGGAGACAATGCTATCAGGGGGTTCTCATTGGATGTAATTGTGCTGAACTAACTACTGGAGACAATGCTAGCAAGGGGTTCTCATTGGATTTAATTGTGCTGAATTAACTACTGGAGACAATGCTAGCAGGACGTTCTCATTGGATGTAATTGTGCTGAACTAACTACCGGAGACAATGCTAGCAGGGGGTTCTTATTGGATGTAATTGTGCTGGACTAACTACTGGAGACAATGCTATCAGGGGGTTCTCATTGGATGTAATTGTGCTGAACTAACTACTGGAGACAATGCTAGCAGGGAGTTCTCATTGGATGTAATTGTGCTGAACTAACTACTGGAGACAATGCTAGCAGGGGGTTCTCATTGGATGTAATTGTGCTGAACTAACTACTGGAGACAATGCTAGCAGGGGGTTCTCATTGGATGTAATTGTGCTGAACTAACTACCGGAGACAATGCTAGCAGGGGGTTCTCATTGGATGTAATGCTAGCAGGGGGTTCTCATTGGATGTAATTGTGCTGAACTAACTAATGGAGACAATGCTAGCAGGAGGTTCTCATTGGATGTAATTGTGCTGAACTAACTACTGGAGACAATGCTAGCAGGGGGTTCTTATTGGATGTAATTGTGCTGGACTAACTACTGGAGACAATGCTAGCAGGGGGTTCTCATTGGATGTAATTGTGCTGATCTAACTACTGGAAACAATGCTAGCAGGAGGTTCTCATTGGATGTAATTGTGCTGAACTAACTACTGGAGAAAATGCTAGCAGGGGGTTCTTATTGGATGTAATTGTGCTGGACTAACTACTGGAGACAATGCTATCAGGGGGTTCTCATTGGATGTAATTGTGCTGAACTAACTACTGGAGACAATGCTAGCAGGGGGTTCTCATTGGATGTAATTGTGCTGAACTAACTACCGGAGACAATGCTAGCAGGGGGTTCTCATTGGATGTAATTGTGCTGAACTAACTACTGGAGACAATGCTAGCAGGGGGTTTTCATTGGATGTAATTGTGCTGAACTAACTACTGGAGACAATGCTAGCAGGTGGTTCTCATTGGATGTAATTGTGCTGAACTAACTACTGGAGACAATGCTAGCAGGGGGTTCTCATTGGATGTAAGTGTGCTGAACTAACTACTGGAGACAATGCTAGCAGGGGGTTCTCATTGGATGTAATTGTGTTTGTATGGCTAGCTGTTAGGAAGGGAAGATATCTCTCCAAAACAATAACAGCGAACATTGTAAATTTAATTGCAAATGAGATGTTTCAGAGTAACAGTTATAACGAAATCCAACTAAAAACATAATTCTATTTACAATGCCAATACCAATGCACATTCTTTTTTTTTTTATTTTGCTACTCTTCCTGTAATGTAACTATGAGGGGGGGGGGGCTTAAGTGCGTTTGTTTTTTGATGTAGAGATATGACACATGTACATGCTGCACAGTGATTTGCTAATATGTGCAGGATTTATATATCTCCCTATCTAGGCAAAACAAATGGATTAGTCTAAACCAGGGGTTTTCAAACTTTTTTTCCCAAGACCCAGTGCAAATATACCACTTACATTTGTGACCCTATTTTCATGCTTGGTCTGAACATTTCTGATGTAATTTACAACAAGATAGCTGTAATTTTTGGCAAAGTGGCTAAAATGTGTGCATATTCTATTCCTGATTGTATTCAAACTTGAAAGTGTTGTAATTAAAGGGACACTGAAACGAAATTTTTTCTTTTGTGATTTAGATAGAGCATGACATTTTAAGTAACTTTCTAATTTACTTCTATTATCAAATTTTCTTCATTCTCTTGGTATCTTTATTTGAAATGCAAGAATGTAATTTTAGATGCCGGCCCATTATTGGTGAACAACCTGGGTTGTTCTTGCTGATTGGTGGATAACTTCATCCACCAATAAAAAAGTGCTTTCCAGAGTTCTGAACCAAAGAAAAAAATCTTAGATGCCTTCTTTTCAAATAAAAGATAGCAGGAGAACGAAGAAAAATTGATCATAGGAGTAAATTAGAAAGTTGCTTAAAATTGCATGCTCTATCTGAATCACAAAAGAAAAAAATTTGGTTCAGTGTCCCTTTAAGGTAATAACACAAACACTCTCATACAACACACACACTCATATACAACACACACAGTGACCCAGTAAACATGTTGTTGCGACCCAGTAATTAGTCCAGATCCATGGTTTGAAGAACCTTAGGCTAAAGAATATTCAAGAGGCTTTTCAAGGGGTGTGTCCTGGGGCCTGCAAAACAATAATGATGACACATACAATGATAGTGTTTCACATGAGGATTATTTATGATGCATAGAGGAATAATAAAGTCAAAATAAAGCTTTCATGATACTTTTGTTAATATAAGTAATTTGGAAATTTGTTTAAAATGTAATGATCTATCTGAAACTTGAAAGAAAAATATTGTGTTTCACATCCCTTTAAATATAAATTTACTTTAATGCCCCTTTAAAGTTAATGAGAATCTCTACATGCACTTAACATATGTGGCTGAATTCTGTGCTACATAGTCACAAATATTTCACAGCTTGAGTTTACATTATTTTTTTATTTAAGTCAAATCTTTAAAGGGATATTCTCGTGTAAATATAAAATTCACTATTAGAGCATTGTAAGTTTTTTTAAATAAAGTTGCACTTCTAAAACACACCCATTTACATAAGGAGACAATTGGCACATATGCATGTATCCCTGATCCGGATTGGCGCACAAGCTCATTTAGAGTGGTATAGTAGCTCAACTAATTAACTATCTAACCACTTTTCAGGGCAATAAACACATAGTAAAATAAATGTCTTTTAAAAAAAATATACTGCTATATTGAAATATCAACAATATCATCTTAGTAAATATTAAAAACCACACTTTCTCTGCATAAACATTTTCACTTTAACCATAGTTCAGTTTCTGGTGTCCACGTGGAAGATGAAGTTAACAGATACCATATGTCCAAGCTCTTCTGTTGAGTCTGGTTTTATATTTGGGAAACACCCTGTGCTGGAAAAGCCAAGTCTGCTACAATTACACAGCTTCAAGCAGAAACTATATTTACCAACTGTTTCAACTGTGCCTGACTGTAACTATAAACACATTTATTTCCAACCCTTAATCAAGTAAAAAAGAGGTTTGAATCTTTTGTCGCAAAACCAATCTCTGAAAAGAAAAACAACAAAATACTTGTATGTTTTTTTCAGATTTAGTTAACTTAATAATTGACTGGGTGTCACCTTTACACTATATTAATTTCACAGTCACTGTTTTTAAACACAAAAAAGTAAAAGAACAAAAACATATTATAAACTCTACCATGAAATGTAATGCCAGGAAATGAGAGCTACCAGCATTGTACTTGGAAATAACCCATGTCTATTTGGGTTTAATTCCTCTGTATGTAGCAATGGGTCAGTTTGAGGGTAACAGTATGAGGCTTGAGGGTAACAGTATGAGGTCTATAGGTAACAGTATGAGGCTTGAGGGTAACAGTATGTAGTCTGAGGGTAATAGTATGAGTTGATGGTAACAGTATGAGGTCTGAGGGTAACAGTATGAGGTCTGAGGGTAACAGTATGAGGTCTGACAGTAAGAGTATGAGGGTTGAGGGTAACATTATGAGGTCTAATGGTAACAGTATGAGTTGAGGGTAACAGTATGAGGTCTGAAGGTAACAGTATGAGGTCTGAGGGTGACAGTATGAGGTTTGATTGTAACATTATGAGGTCTAATGGTAACAGTATGAGTTGAGGGTAACAGTATGAGGTCTGAGGGTAACAGTATGAGGTCTGAGGGTAACAGTATGAGGTCTGAGGGTAACAGTATGAGGTCTGAGGGTAACAGTATGAGGTCTGAGGGTAACAGTATGAGGTTTGAGGGTAACGGTATGAGGTTTGAGGGTAACGGTATGAGGTTTGAGAGTAACAGTATGAGGTCTGAGGGTAACAGTATGAGGTCTGAGGGTAACAGTATGAGGTCTGAGGGTAACAGTATGAGGTCTGAGGGTAACAGTATGAGGTCTGAGGGTAACAGTATGAGGTCTGAGGGTAACAGTATGAGGTTTGAGGGTAACAGTATGAGGTTTGAGGGTAACAGTATAAGGTTTGAGGGCAGAGGCGTAACTAGAAACCACAGGGCCCAGATGCAAGAATCTAAGAAGCCCCGCCCGAAAAAAAGTGAATTTGATACATATATTTATTTTTTTTTACATTTAACACAGAAAAAAATGTGAATCAGATTACATGTCTGCAAAAGGAGGTATCCTGTGCCCACAGTTTGGGAGATGGTCTGACCCCCTATTACTGTATATAGTGACACTGTTTAACCGACCAGTACTGTATATAGAGAGTCAGTGACACTGTCTGTAATCTGCTGGTGAGATGGCTGGCTTGAACCTACCCACCCCAGTACTTTATAAAGTTACCACAGTAGTCTGTGACATGGTCCAGCCCCCCCTGTACTGTATACAGTGGAACTGTATAGACTGACACTGTTTACCCCCCCCCCAGTGCTGTAGTAACAAGGTCTGTAATTTGCTGGTTCCACAAACATACATACACACACACATACATTCATAAATAAATACACACACAATCACATACATACATACATACATACATACATACATACATACATACATACATACACACACACACACACACACACGCACACACACATAAACACCAATGGGTGAAACAAAAACACTAACCCCTGTAGTCAGAGACACTAGTGAAGCATCATGTCACACTCGCATGATATCAGTGCAGGCAGTGGCAGGTCAACGTTTTTTATTGTAAAAAAATAAATAAATAATTTTTTTGGAACTGGGCCCCCACCCTTGGGGGCCCAGTCGCAATTGCGACCTCTGCACCCCATGTAGTTTTGCCCCTGTTTGAGGGAAACAGTATGATGTCTGAGGGTAACAGTATGAGGTCTGAGGGTAACGGTACGAGGTCTGAGGGTAAGGGTAACGGTCTGAGGGTAAAAGTATGAGTTCTGAGGGTAAAGGTATGAGTTCTGAGGGTAAAGGTATGAGGTCTGAGAGTAACAGTATGAGGTCTGAGGCTAACAGTATGAGGTCTGAGGCTAACAGTATGAGGTCTGAGGCTAACAGTATGAGGTCTGAGGCTAACAGTATGAGGTCTGAGGCTAACAGTATGAGGTCTGAGGCTAACAGTATGAGGTCTGAGGCTAACAGTATGAGGTCTGAGGCTAACAGTATGAGGTCTGAGGCTAACAGTATGAGGTCTGAGGCTAACAGTATGAGGTCTGAGGCTAACAGTATGAGGTCTGAGGGTAAAAGCATGAGTTCTGAGGGTAACAGTATGAGGTCTGAGAGTAACAGTATGAGGTCTGAGAGTAACAGTATGAGGTCTGAGAGTAACAGTATGAGGTCTGAGAGTAACGGTATGAGGTCTGAGGGTAACGGTATGAGGTCTGAGGGTAACGGTATGAGGTCTGAGGGTAACGGTATGAGGTCTGAGGGTAACGGTATGAGATTTAAGGGTAACAGTATGAGGTCTGAGGGTAACAGTATGAGGTCTGAGGGTAACAGTATGAGGTTTGAGGGTAACGGTATGAGATTTGAGGGTAACGTAATGAAGTTTGAGAGTAACAGTATGAGGTCTGAGACTAACAGTATGAGGTCTGAGACTAACAGTATGAGGTCTGAGACTAACAGTATGAGGTCTGAGACTAACAGTATGAGGTCTGAGAGTCACGGTATGAGGTCTGAGTGTAACGGTATGAGGTCTGAGGGTAACGGTATGAGGTCTGAGAGTAACGGTATGAGGTCTGAGAGTAACGGTATGAGGTCTGAGGGTAACGGTATGAGGTCTGAGGGTAACGGTATGAGGTCTGAGGGTAACGGTATGAGGTCTGAGGGTAACGGTATGAGGTCTGAGGGTAACGGTATGAGGTCTGAGGGTAACGGTATGAGGTCTGACGGTAACGGTATGAGGTCTGAGGGTAACGGTATGAGGTCTGACGGTAACGGTATGAGGTCTGACGGTAACAATATAAGGTTTGAGGGCAGAGGCGTAACTAGAAACCACAGGGCCCAGGTGCAAGAATCTAAGAAGGCCCCCCCCCCCCCGCCCGAAAAAAAGTGAATTTGATACATATATATTTTTTTTCTTACATTTAACACAGAAAAAATGTGATTACATGTCTGCAAAAGGAGGTATCCTGTGCCCACAGTTTGTGAGATGGTCTGACCCCCTATTACTGTATATAGTGGCACTGTTTAACCGACCAGTACTGTATATAGTGAGTCAGTGACACTGTCTGTAATCTGCTGGTGAGATGGCTGGCCTGACCCTACCCACCCCAGTACTTTATAAAGTGACCACAGTAGTCTGTGACATGGTCCAGCCCCCCCGTACTGTATATAGTGGAACTGTATATACTGACACTGTTTACCCCCCCCCCCCCCCCCAGTGCTGTAGTAACAAGGTCTGTAATTTGCTGGTTCCACAAACATACACACACACATACATGCATAAATAAATACACACACAGTAACATACATACATACATACATAGAAACACACGCATACACACACACACATAAACACCAATGGGTAAAACAAAAAACACTAACCCCTGTAGTCAGAGACACTAGTGAAGCATCATGTCACACTCACATGATATCAGTGCAGGCAGTGGCAGGTCAACGTTTTTTATTGTAAAAAAAATAAATAAATAATTTTTTTGGAGCTGGGCCCCCACCCTTGGGGGCCCAGTCGCAATTGCGACCTCTGCACCCCATGCAGTTTTGCCCCTGTTTGAGGGAAACAGTATGAGGTCTGAGGGTAACAGTATGAGGTCTGAGGGTAACAGTATGAGGTCTGAGGGTAACAGTATGAGGTCTGAGGGTAACAGTATGAGGTGTGAGGGTAACAGTATGAGGTGTGAGGTTACAGTATGAGGTGTGAGGTTACAGTATGAGGTGTGAGGTTACAGTATGAGGTGTGAGGGTAACAGTATGAGGTGTGAGGTTACAGTATGAGGTTTGAGGGTAACAGTATGAGGTTTGAGGGTAACAGTAGGAGGTTTGAGGGTAACAGTATGAGGTCTGACGATAACAGTATGAGGCTTGAGGGTAACAGTATGAGGTTTGAGGGTAACAGTATGCGGTCTGACTGTAATAGTATGAGGCTTGAGGGTAACAGCATGAGGCTTGAGGGTATGGCAATGCACACTGTATTATGTTGCTGGCATATCTTTAACATGCCTCTGATATCACCACTTTATCCCCGGGTGACTGTTTGCCCTGAGAGGAAGATATAGGTCTTTGCATTAAGGACACTATATGAGCAGATCATCATGACCTTGCAATGTATGCTGCATGTCATTGCACAGCACTGAGCTTCTGGGTGTGGAGGCTGCTCACACATCAATGCACCCTTATACCTTCTAAACACTAAGGTTGCTTCCCAGGGACTGCTGGGAAGGGCTAGGTATCCTAGTGATATTTCCACCCCTTCCACCCATACACATATTAAAGGGATACTAAAACCATTTTTTTTCTTTCATGATTCAAATAGAGCAGTCATTTTAAGCAATTATCTAATTTATTCCTATTATCAACTTTTCTTCAATCTCTTGCTATATTTATATGAAAAACAAGAATTTAAGCTTAAGAGCCTGCCCATTTTTGGTTCAGCACCTGGGTAGCACTTGCGGATTGGTGGTTAAAGGCAGCACAATATTTGCGCTCCACTCTGTAATACCAGCGCACACCAATACCAGGTGCGCTGATATTACAAGTTGACACATGACGTGAGACACAGCATGAGAACCTAGCGCAGCGAAGGGGGTAAGTCGCACAGTGATGGGCAGCAGATTTAAAATATATATGTATATTAATACATGTATACACATATTAGCACATAAATATATATATATATATATTTACTTACAGGGAACACACAGTTCCCTGTAGACAACAATGTAAAGCCACACCCACCAAGTTTAACCCCTACTATTTAGCGTGTGTCAAAACCTGATGCATGCAAAAAGTTGGAGTCAAAATATCGCGACCACATGAACGTTTTTCCCTATAGAATTCAATGAAGTGCGCAAAATGCAAAAAAACTAACACCCTAACTTGACCGTGTATATTCAATGGCGCTAAACCAGGTATGAAATACAAATATTTCACATTCCAATGTTCTTCACATAGAAGAATATGTTCTTTTTATTCTTAAATCATTATTTCTATATACAGTAGGTATTGAAAATAATCACCCCCTTGAAAATAATCACCCCCCTTGAAAATAATCACATTTTGTTGCTTTATAGCCTGAAATAAAGACAGACACCGTTTTTGTTTATCCAGTTGTAATTGCTCAGTGCAACTTATAACATCCAAGTGAAAAATATAACACCCACATGTCAGGCAAAAATAAAGACAATTCAAAAACAGATTCACTGAGTTGCAAAAAGAATCACGCTCTTGTGTCAGTATTTTGTTGAACCACCTTTTGCTTTAATTACAGCCTTTAGTCTGTTGGGATATGTCTTTACTAACTTTGCACATCTAGGGCCCGATCCGATATGCAGCGTCGCCTGCAAAAGCCGGCGATGCCAAATTTTGCACGGGTTTGGTATCCTATATACGGCGTAACTTAGAAGTTATGAGCGTATATTTCTGCCTTCGCCCGTCGTTTTTTGGCCCATAGACTGACATACAAAACACGCGCAGTTTGGTATCCAATATACGGCGTAAGGACTTACGTGCGCAGATTTCAGAAAATCTACTCCATTCTCATCTTGCCACAAATTGAAGGCGCAGCAACCCTTGCACTGACTTAGAAACCAACGTAACTCTCTGAAGGCCTAACAAGTGCATGCTTAACAACATACATATCAGCAGCTTGATCACAAATAGTTAACCTCTTCAAAGCATTTATTATTCCTGCCTCTGCAAGTTTGTCAAACCAATCACAAAGGGGTGCATCATGGGGCACAAGGGGTCATCATGGGGCATAAGGGGTCATCATGGGGCACAAGGGGTGCATCATGGGGCCAGGGATAGGCACGAGCCAAGGCTGTGGCGGACATTTTCTAAGGTAAAGACTTTTAGTGAAGGACACCTTGCCTATGCCTGCATATAGGTATATATATCTAAATAATAATGTATTTACAGAAGGTGTGAACATAAGGTATAAACATCCATTTTCATTCCTCAAAATGATAGTCAATAAATCATAGTGACCAAAACATTAATTGAACTAATGATATATTTTCAGTAATTAGGGTGGTTAAGGGAATTGGGGTGGGATGTAGTAGTTTCACTTACATGCAGTGGAAATCCGCAGTATGTAATTCGATGACCAGCTGCAGCAGGGGCAGCACCATCACCATGGACCTCAGCAGCAACTATAGAATCAGCATGTGTAGACGGAACAGGGGATTGTAGGGCTTCCAGCACCCCTTGTGCCCCATGATGCGCCCCTTGTGCCCCATGATGCACCCTTTGTGCCCCATGATGCACCCTTTGTGCCCCATGATGCACCCCTTGTGCCCCATGATGCACCCCTTGTGCCCCATGATGCACCCCTTGTGCCCCTCATTGACTAATCCAGCTTCCTCCAATCACGGCTTTCCCCCCAGGGTAGTCATTGCCTGAGGCCATGCTATGATTGGAGGAAGTTGAATTAGTCATTGATGACGTGTGAAGAGAGGATCCCTGGCTGTGTGGCTGTGAAAAAAACAAAGGTAAGTTTTTATCAAAACGGCTGCCTTCTAAACTTTGATGAATGAAAGTGCCCCTGTTTTTATTAGTATTTTTAAAAAACGGGTTTTCATTCATCAAAGTTTACCTTCACTTTAACAATGAACAGAGATATAATAACTTGATAATTAAAGGGATACTAAATGCAATTTTTTTCTTTCATGATTCAGATAGAGCATGCAATTTTAAGCAACTTTCTAATTTACTCCTATTATCAATTTGTATTCGTTCTCTAGCTATCTTTATTTGAAAAAGAAGGCATCTAAGCTAAGGAGCCAGACAATTGTTGGTTCAGTACACTGGACAGCACTTTTTTATTGGTGCTGTCCAATCAGCAAGGACAATCCAGGCTGTGAACCAAAAAGGGGCCGTCTTCTAAACTTACATTCTTGCTTTTCAAGTAAAGATAGCAAGAGAAT
The DNA here is from genome assembly GCF_027579735.1 of Bombina bombina. Classification (NCBI taxonomy): domain Eukaryota; kingdom Metazoa; phylum Chordata; class Amphibia; order Anura; family Bombinatoridae; genus Bombina; species Bombina bombina. The sequence continues at coordinate 222,903,300 of NC_069505.1, read as the reverse complement.
GAAGAAAAAATTGATAATAGGAGTAAATTAGAAAGTTGCTTAAAATTGCATGCTCTATTTGAATCATGAAATAAAAAAAAAATTGGGTTCAGTGTCCCTTTAAATTACTGGAGTAGGTAAGCTAAAACTTGGTGACTACGCTTCCATGCCGGTGACCCTGACATGTGTTTCACAATAATCGTTTTATGAGATGTTTATCTTTGTGTTCCTATTTTCTAGGAACAGCATCATTTTCCTAAGTTTGCCTTTCTAGACTGGCATTTTTAGTTTGTTGCTCTACAATTTGGTCTGGGTTCAGCTCCCATAACATTTTCTAAGGTCTTGGATACCTTTTGTCTCCAATCAGAACTCAGGGTATTGCAGAGTTTTCTTTTCTGGACATTTTTTTGGTTCAAATTGTTGTTGTTTCTTCAGTACCATGGTTGGGAAAATCATGTTTTCCAAAGAGATTGTTCTTTTCCAGATTCAGTTTCCATAAATCTTTTCTTGACAGTTTTAAGGATTATAAAGCCAGTGTCCACCTGTTTAAAGCTTCTGTTTCTTTCTTTTCTCTTAGATGATCTTTGCATGGAGGTGTTAGGTTGCATGTTGGTAGCTTCGGAGGATATTCCTTTTGCTCGCTTTCTCAAGAAGTCTCTTCAGTTTTGTATGCTTCGGCAGTGATGCAGGGGTCTTACTCTGGCTCAATATGAAATCTAGATGAATTCTTGAAATAGCAGTCTCTGTTTTGGTAGCTTTATTATCAGCTTATTTGTAGGGGCTTATTTTATTCATCCTACTGGATCTGTATTCTTTACAGATGCAAGTCTTCATGGTGAGGGGCTGTCTAATGTCTTTAGAGAATGTGTCATGGATACCAGGCTGCCAGGACAACCCCTTCCATATTTGGATTATTGTGTTTTCCACCAATTCCCCTTTTGTTACAGTGATTGAACTTTGCCTTGAAAGAGCTGATCGCTACCTCACTTTGGCCATTCATGCCTTGCCGAGACCCAGCCGGAATTTTTTTTTTTTATAACTTTATTTGTAGCAAATAAGAACAAGAGATCCAATACATACATGACAAGTAACAGGAGTGAGTGTAATGACAAAAGATCATAGTTGATTCCACAATGTCCAACGTCTTAGTAGGTATGACTAAAGCCAATAATAACAAGGTCATTAGATTGTCATGCAGAGGCAAGGAGTCAATTGTTCCCTGATTTTGTTTATACATAAAATAAGAACAAAATATACAAAACCAAACAATAAATATATAACACTTACCCGGAGCGCCTCCAGCTCACCCCTGTTCAGGAAAAGAAGAAAGCACTAAAAGTGTAATCCAGTGTTTGTTTATAGTCACTTGGGGAACCTAGTAGGCCTAGCCATCAGATTAACACCATCTACCTCTGAGGTTCTTGTTCAGGACATAAAGACTGTTTCTAAATGGGAAAATGACTCTATCTCTAACACTAGCCAGTAAGAACAATAGATAAGCCTCCCATTTGTGTAAAAATCTCTTAATTCTTTTTATTGGGTCTACCTTCATGTCTGCTTGCTCAATCAGCATCTGGGTGTGTACCTTATTAATTAACTGTCAGAAGGGGAGAGTTCTATCACTAGCCCACCCCGTCAGAATGACTTGTTTAGCGACCATAAGGACTGTGGTTATAAAACTGTCCAGCCTATATGTTCTGTCCTTAGGGATCAAAAAAAATCACATGCTTCACTGTAAGTACCACCTGATCTTTTGTTACCCTCATCAGCCAGTAAGCGGCTCTGTGCCAGAATCCCTTTAATTTGGGACAGTCCCATAGCAAATGGATCGAATCGGAAAGTTGGTATCTGCACTTGCTACAAATGTTCTCCGCCCCTAGTACCCATTTTGAGCGGAGGTTAAGTGTAATGTAGGCTTGATGTATGAATTTCATATGTGACTCCCTCAGCTGTGCCAAAATTGTACTGGTGTATGCCTTTCAAAAGCTGGTTTTGAGGAGGTCGGAGTAAATCAGTATCTCTCTGTGATTTGACCATTTCAGTAAAATCCCCTGTAAAGTAGATTCCTCAAAATGCCTAAGGAGAAGATCATATGTGTAGGAGATCTTGTAAGATCCTTGCTTGGCTAATGCGCATAGCTTTTCAATGTTAGAGGATTCATTGGTTAACAATTTATCTGAAATCAGCCGGTATAGGTAATGTCTACACTGAAAGTACGCAAACCTGTGTGAGTTGGGGAGACCATACAAATTTTGCAATTCCTGAAAATATATAATTGCTAAGGAGAGTGGGTTAATGAGTTGGTGAAGCTTAGTGAGATGTTTCTGTTGCCATATAGCAAACACCTCTGTTGTATATCCCGGAAGGAAGTTTAAGTTGCCTTGAATCGGTAGATATTTGCTCACCGAGTTCTGCACCCCCCATAGGCTACAAATCTTGGACCATGCCCTCAGGGGATCCATAAATAATATATGGGATTGTATATATGGGGAAAGAGATTTGAATTCTGCATGAGGAAGAAATGCCAAATGTATAGGTTTAATGAGGCTAGTCTCTAGGTCAGGGATAGTAAAGTGATTATTGCCCACAAGCCAGTCTAGCGTGATCTTAGACAAGGTGGCCCAGTTGTACCACATGATATTTGGGAGGCAGTGCCCACCACCACACAATGGCATTGACAAGTTTGCTCTGCTTATCCTATGTTTTTTACCCTGCCATATGAACTGTCCGAGAGAAGCCTGGAGTGAGTCAGTGTCTTGTCTAGTGAGGAGGAGGGGCAACATCTGCAGTGGGTAGAGTAGCTTGGGCAGAGCGACCATCTTAAAAAGGTGAACTCTGCCCAAAAGGGAGAGGGGAAGCCTCACCCAGCTCAAGAGAATTTGCTTAATGTTAGCAATAATATCACTAAGATTGAGGTGGTACAACTTAGAAGGATTGACATGTATTTGGATCCCAAAATATTTAGAAAGGCCCTCTGTAACCTTGAGGCATGTGTCTGTCAATGTGATTTTTTGGGAGTACTGCAACCAGGTAACTTCAGACTTATCAATATTAATCTTATAGCCCGAGAAGGTGAAAAAATTGTTAATAACATCTAGGAGGGGTCGTAAATTATTGAGGTGGTTACCCACAAATAGTAATAAGTCGTCCGTGTATAATGACAGATGGTGCTTGCACCCAAGGACATCAAGGCCCCCACAGTGCTGCCTGATATATGAGGCCAAAGGCTCTATGGCCAGGTCGAACAATAGAGGGGAGAGGGGACAACCCTGTCTGGTTCCTCTCTGCAAAGTAAATGTGGGGGAAAGACCACCATTAATCACAAGGGAGGCCATGGGGGCTCAATATAATCTCTGAAGGAAAGTAGAAAAGTTGCCCATGATACCAAATTTTTCTAATGAAGTGTGCAAGTGATCCCACTCTATCCTATTGAATGCCTTTTCTGCGTCCAGCACTAAAAGGCATGCATCCGGGGGCGGAGCTAACTATCAGACCAGACGGTCGCATTACAACAGAGCTCCGAGTAAAAGTGATAGATAGGGAGATAAAACAGCCTAAAATACAATTTATTTCCACAACCTAGCTGGACTACCTGTTGCTTCAACATAAGCATTGCAGGATACAAGAGATTTGCCGTTCCGCTACAAAAACAGTTAGCCTAGGGGAAGAGGCTAAACAACTGCGGCCCCCACTTAGACACCGGAGGGTCGGGGCTCCGCTCCGGGTCTTTTCACTATACAACCGCAACACTATGAGGGGACTGGTGCCTGGTAGCACATACTGAGACCGCAGCATCTGGTGCACATTTAAATTCCTGGGTGCAGACTGAACGGACCCTCTGCAGGCTAAAGACCCACGCACTGTGCCAACAGAGTCTGCTGAGAAGAGCGCTTTGGCGCGAACTGCGGCCATTTTACCTGCCCCTTCAAATCTGCTCAGGAACGGGGTAAGTGCTAACAACTACCCACTGGGTGACAGGGGGCTGCCTTAATAAAATAAAGACCCTAGGAGAAGTGCCTATGTACTCTAGTGTGTGACGCGGCAGGACAATCTGACAGCCAGCTTTGAGGCTTAGAGGCGGGAGGACTCCCGACACTTACAAGCTCCACCAGGCCGGTCAATCCGGCATCTTGCTGCAGAGATCTAGCCGGTCACACGCATACACCTAAACAGCTGCTTTATCTGTTCTGGAGGTTCGGGGCTCCGCTCCGGAACGAGACTTGCTCATCACAGCTGACTTTTGGTCTGGCCAACTGCCATAAAGTTCTATCCCTCCAAAAGTAGTAAAAGGAGTGTTCGCCACATTATATTCACGGCGACATAAAGAAGCATCAGACAAACTGAACTGTTAATTAAATTTTCCCCACATGTAATGCTCTGCTTATAACAAGCTATTAACTCTCCAAGATTTCTCACACACCTAAGTTTACACCTTAGCCCTTTCACCTCTTTGGATCCTTTATTCAGGAAGGCCTTGCTGGCATAACAGAACATAACTGTACCCTGCACTTGGGAGAGCTCACCCCCTGGGGACCCTGCATAGCCTCTACTAGTGGACTCTCAGCATTCCTGCTCTAACTTTACTTAACGAGTGGCCTCCCCCTTGCCACTGTCCTTCCACCTGCACAGTTACTATCTTGCTATCTGGGAGACATTTCTTTTGGAGGTGCTTGAAAGAAGGGAACAATAAAATCTTTACATATAGGGCTCCTTGCACCGGTTGGGCCTCACAGACTCCACAGTTCAGTAACCCCTTGTGGTCACTCAAACACTTTGTGCCCCTAACCCAGGTTTATAGTAATCTCCAAATACTGCTTCTGGCCCCCTTTACAGCCCTATTTATTGCATCCTCATTAAGCAGAGTGTAGCTGCTGCGTCAGCTTGTGTGCCTCTGGGCCCTCAGGCCAGAGTGGAGTGTTATATTGCATTACTGTATTTAACCATTATTATTTTTCGCAGGTTTTTCCTACAGTAAGGGTTATAGTTCTATTTTACATAATCTGCATTTTTTCTCTTACAGGACGTGGGGCACCACACTATTTAGACCCCAGTTCCTCCTGCCTATTTGCTGCACTTAGACACCTTGTTATCTAATAGAGAAGGCAAACTTTGCTTCTCGCCTTGTGCATCGGTCGGCAGGAGTCACTGATTCATGTAGTTTATGCTAAAAAGTCCACTTGTGTGTTAGTTACCTTTGCTCTCTTTGAACCCCCCCCCCCCTCGGACTCCTCCTTTCCGGCCTGCCCACGCGGGCTGGTCACCTCCACTCTCCTTTTTCCCTTCCTTCGGGTCGTATCCCTCCTTCCCTGAGTCCGAAGGGAACACCTCTCTCAAGGTATATAGAGACGTCTCATTATAAATAAGAGGTAATTTACATACAGCGCCCACTGGGCCTCTTTCTCCACGTGTGTCGGCGTCTTCCGATAAACATACAGTGCTGTAGGGTAGTATTCTGCCCATAAACGCCACTATGGGGAGGTAGAGGTCACAAGTGGACGGCTGGCCCTACTCCGTTAAGTAATACTAAGGTGCACGTGTACTTTCTTCTTTTCACATTGTCAACCTGTCAGGCCCACAAGCCTCCTTAACAACAAGAATTCTAGAGGCACCCCACTACAAGTAAAAGGGTAATATTAATAAGTTGCCCGCCTGGCCTCTCTCTCCACCTAGGTTGGCATCCTTTGATACATACAAAGTCTTGTGGGGCAGTATGTGGCCCATAAACGCCGCTATGGGGAGATAGAGGATACGGGGGGACGGCTAGCCTACTCCGTTATGTAACACTATTGTGCATGTGTATTACCCTATTTTTATTTTTATTAGCCTGTTGGGTCCAATAGCCCTCTCATTTACCCCCAATTCGGGCTCACTGGTTCAGCTAGAGGCTCTCTCTTCTCCTATGAAAATGCCACACAACGCCAGGAGACACTCGAAGCCGCCAGGTTCTGTGAAAAAAACAGTCCTGGATCATTTCACACAACATCCCAAAGACCAGAATGAGGACTCCAATGAAGGTCTGAGTGAGTCTGAGTCTCTGGGTGATGGTTCCCAACCTGACCTCACGCCTCAAGTGAAATCACAACACCTAATAATGGAAGCAACACTTAAAAAAATGCTTGCAAACCAAACTATCTCCATAACCAAGGAAATCCAACGCAATCATGCTGAACTCCGTAAAGACATCTCTGAGATAGGTGACAGAGTAGACTCCCTGGAAAGAAAACAGGACGATCTTGCCACTGACCATACAAATTTATTGTCCTACTCGGAATCTCTTGCGGATCAAATCAGCCAGCTGGAGTTCAAACTTGCTGATGTGGAGGATAGGGCACGCAGAAACAACATAAGGTTTAGAGGAATACCTGAGGATATCCAACCAGCAGAGATTCAAAACTTCCTGAAAGAACTTTTTAAAGATCTGCTGGGACCGACAGAGGGGCTGACAGACACCATGGAAAGGGCCCATAGAGCCCTACGCCCTAGAACAGTCTCTCAGGAGAAACCGAGAGATGTCATAGTCTGTTTCCACAGTTTTATCTTTAAGGACAGACTCATGCAGGCGGCCTTTCGGAAGCCGCAAACATCTGAAAGATTTAAAGACATACAACTGCTGCCCGATCTATCCGCACACACTCTGCAACACCGGAGATATTTCCAGCCAGTCACACAGATTCTTCGCAGGGAGAACATTAAATACAGATGGGGTTACCCTACTAAACTAATAATCACAAAAGACAACAAATCCATCACCGTGACCTCTCTTTCTCAAGGGACTGCTCTCCTTGGCCAATGGGGACTCATGGCAATAGACTCACGAGGACCTCCGGCTGTACAATCTAAGCTGAGAGTCACTGCCCCCGAATGGTCGGTTAAGGAACAAAGGCCTAAGAGGATGAGAACACAACAGTCTACCGATGAAACCCAACTAGAGTCTCCACCCGCCTGAACATGAGCCAACTTCTGTTATATTTTGCAGGTCTGATAGGATATAATATGCTTCCCCCACTCTCATTACCTTGTATTGATGGGTTAACAAGTAACAGAGTAGGAGCCATAGTGTCTGAAAAATGTGACTTCTTACTCATATATGCCCACTTGCTATTGTTTCATGTTAGACTTATGTGTTTTTATTGTCCATTGCCTCCTGATGTTTCATCTTAGACCCTTACGCCCACCTAGTCTTACATAATACAGACATGACACGATATAATGTCTTCACCTCTGCTCATTCTATTTTTTGCTGACATGCTGACGTGTCACTGAGTGAGGTCTGCATTAACTGCAAATACGAGTTTTATATTGTTCGTCACATTCTGTCGTTTCATGTCAGCCCTCTGAACCCACTCTGCTATATATTTTACAGGCACGATTCGACAAAATGCCCTTAACCCCAATCTTCTCACTCTTTGTTGTTATTTTGTTGTGTCCTTGAGTAGGGTCCGCATTATCCAAATTATGCAATCTTTAATCATATGAAACCAGATTCTATTGCTTTGTGTTGGCATGTATGTGTAGATTGCTTATTGTATCCAATGTTTCCTATCAGGTTCCTGTATTCATGTTAGTTAATTATGCCCTTGTCACGCCTTCTTTGGGGCCCACAGGTTTACATTTTATTGCACCTTGTTTTATTCCCCATAGTCTAGTTACTTAGCTAGCGGAGTGGGGCTGGACCTTCCAGCTCTTCTCATACATTTGCTCTTAGCTCCCCCCCCCTATAGGTTAACCCACACCAGGGTTCCACCTAGGTGGACTATTTCCACCTGTGTTGTCAGTACATTTCCTCCTCACATTCTGAATAACCTTCTCCCCCCCCATCCCCCCTACATACCTCTTTCCAAGTCTCTAACCTAAACCTTCCAGATATCCCTACTATCCACCCACTCCCCTGGGTTAGAAGTGAACCATGTCCCGATTACGAGTATGCACACATAATTCCAGGGGCTTAAACTCTCCCTTCAAAAGGAGCCTACTCACTCGCATGCTTAATCACCACAACCCCGATATTGTGTTTCTACAAGAAACGCACTGGCTGTTAGATGCTCCCCATAGATTTCATTCTCGCTCATACACGACCATAGAATGCTCTTCATTTACAAAAAAAGCCAGAGGGACTGCGGTCCTGATTCACAGGAGGGTAGCTTATGAGGAAATTGAGATAATAAGGGACCCCCAGGCTAGATACACTATAGTAATCTGCAAGCTTGATCACGTCACGCACACCCTAGTTTCAATATACCTTCCCAATACCCAACAGCCTGCTTGCCTCAGAAAAATCCTGAGATTAATTGACCAACACAAACAGGGTAGAGTCATAATAGCGGGAGACTACAACATGATCTGGGACACTAAACTAGACCGCAAGACGTTATTCCCAACCAAGATCACCCCCCAACTAACTCTCCTCTCCACACGCTTTAAATCCATCATGTCTGAATTTGGATATTTTGACATCTGGCGATCATTACACGCTACAGACAGGGACTTCACCCACTTCTCCCAGGCACACAAAACCTACTCTAGGTTAGACCATATTTTCTGTTCGGCAACGACCCTGGACTCAGTACTCCAATCTAGTATCCCCCTCTGCTCATGGTCAGATCATGACCCGGTTCTTGTAGATCTTCACACTAGTGACCCCTGTCTTCATAAAAGTAGGTGGTCCCTTCCACATAACATCCTAGCAGACACCCCCTTCAGGGAAGAACTACGCAGAGATCTTATAGAACTTATTCAACTCAATGACAACGGTCAGACATCTGATGATACCCTCTGGGGCGCCATTAAGGCGGTTTCCAGAGGTTATATTATCCGTAAGCAAGCTCGCCTTAGGAAACTTGCTGGACTCTCCTTAGCCCAAGCCCACTGCAAGCTTCGGCTGCTTGAATCATCCAATAGAGCTAACGTCTCTGAAGTACTGACCTCCCAGATCTCAGCCGTACGTGCACATATTAACCACTTAGAGTTGAGGCGCACCCAAGAGAACCTTACAAAACTTAAGCTATTATTTTATTATAAGGGCAATAGGGCCGACACTCTATTAGCACACAAATTGCGTCAGCGGAATAGCTCTTCCCGCATACACCAAATCATTCACAACAACAAGACTCATAAACTCCCCTCACAGATAGGGGAATGTTTCTCAGACTATTATTCTAAACTCTACAACCTTGAGGGCAATGAAATTAAAGCCCCTGCCTCCACACAACAGATTCAAACATTTCTAGAGTCCCTAAAGTTACCGTCCTTAACTACGGAACAACAAGAGTCACTGTCCAACCCATTTACCCAGCTGGAAATCAAGCAGGTCATCCAGCGTCTTAAACCTCTTAAGGCCCCCGGCCCAGACGGGTTCCCCGCACAGTTTTACAAAACTTATAGTCAAGAACTAATCCCGCTTCTCCTTAGATTTTTTAATACTGCCAGGCAAGAGGGAAGTTTCCATCGAGAATTCTTGGAGGCTGAAATTATCATGATTCCCAAACCAAATAAAGACCCCTCCTTCTGCCCCAATTATAGGCCCATCTCGCTTATAAATGTTGATATAAAAATCTACTCCAAACTTCTCGCTAATCGAATATGCAAACTTCTGCCCACCCTAGTCAACCCAGATCAGGTGGGATTTGTACTTAATCGTGAGGGCCCGGATAACACTAGGCGCCTTATCAATATCACCTGCGAATCGACGAGAATGAACAAGCCCTTCTCGGTTATCTCTCTGGATGCCGAGAAGGCTTTTGATAGGGTTAGATGGAGTTACCTGTGGGAGACTCTTGTCGCCTTTAAATTCCCATCTGACATTCGCCTCACGATCCAAGCTTTATACTCTAACCCCACGGCAACGGTCAGGGGGGTAGGGTTTCACTCGTCCTCATTCCCCATTTTTAATGGCACGAGGCAGGGCTGCCCACTCTCTCCGCTTCTGTTTGCTTTGGCAATCGAGCCGCTAGCGGAAACAATACGTACTGATAGGGACATAGTAGGAATCACACTTTCTGGCTCCAAACACAACATCGCCCTGTTTGCGGATGATGTGACTGTGTTCTCTGCAGATCCGCTCCGCACAATACCTAGACTTCTGAAGATTCTTGAGGTCTTTGGCTCCCTCTCCTTTTACAAGCTAAACACCCCCAAAACGGAAATTTACTTATGGGGCTTCCCCCAAAAATATGTTACAACCCTCCAAAGTCAGTTTGACTTCAAATGGTCTAGCAAAGGGATTACCCACCTAGGAGTCCGAATCTCTAATGATTTCAAACAGATGGTTAAGGATAACTATTTACCCCTCTTGGCGGACTTGAGAGCGCTAAAACATGTTTGGGATCATAAGAACATCTCTTGGATGGGCCGCATAGCGTCCCTTAAGATGTCGTTCCTCCCTCGGCTCACCTATATTTTCAGATGCCTCCCAATCAGAATTCCCACTCACCTTTTGTTGCAGTTTCAAAGCGAGTGCACAAAATTTATTTGGCAAAATAAAACACCCAGAATAGCCCACGGAACTTTGCAGTTCCCTGTCCAGCTTGGGGGTCTGGCCTCCCCATCCATAGTAAAGTACTATGAGGGTGCTATGCTCACGCACATCTCCCAGTGGGGAGTGCTTTACTCACAAGACAGGTGGAGAGACATTGAGCAAGCCTCATTACCGTTCGATATCTACCTAAAAGACCTCATCTGGACTCCGGTCCATAGCCGCAGAACCCTACAGATACATAACTCTGTAGTTTTGGAATGCTTGGCAGTATGGGATAAGATCCGGCATCGTAAACTAATCGCGCCGCACCCCTCCCCGATTACTTCCATCCCAGGCCTTTTTACAGGTCTAACAGAAACACACCCCAATACGTGGGCTAGGCTGGGTGTAAAACTTGTTTCAGACTTTTGGTCAGAGACTAACGAGGATGGATATCTTTCGTTGTCTAAGGATAGACTAGGCGAAGACATCCCACCCTACCTCTTATTTGAGTTTACTAGGATCAAGAGTTTCCTCTCTAGCTGGGGTTTCTTTCCCTCTGCTCCACGCCAGCTTACCCCATGGGAGACTGTTTGGAAAGGAGGACGTAGACTCCACAAACCCCTCTCAAGACATTATAGCTTGCTGGACGGTACTGTGCCCCCAGACTTGGCCCCACATCTACGTAAGTGGGACACTATTCTTCACTCTCGAATCCCGGCAGATGCCTGGCAGAGGTCCCTCACCTTAACTAAAAAATCATTACATTGTGTGACAATGTTCGAAACCTATTATAAAGTTATCTCCCAATGGTATTTGGTCCCCGCTAGGCTATCTAAGATGTTTTCGACATCCTCTCCGCAATGCTGGAGAGAATGTGGCTCCCACGGAAATATGCTTCACATATGGTGGGAATGCCCTAAGCTGACCCCTCTGTGGAATATCTGCTTCCGTACTCTGTCTGTTCTAGGGATTCAGCTGCCAAAAAACCCTGCCACTGCACTTCTGCACCTAAACTTACAGGCCCTTCCTAAACACCAGCAGATTCTCTGCGTTTATCTCCTGTCATCGGTTAAAACCAATATTGCCAGGCACTGGAAAAAAATATCCCCCCCCCCCCCGCTGGCCTGATACTCTCAAAACAATGGCTTACTTACACGCCATGGAAAAGGACATATTTTACAGTTTGGACAAAAGTGACCTTTTTGAAATGGTTTGGGCAGACTGGACGGACTCACATGACACCTCATGGCTTCCCCAGGTTAGAGATTAAGATTCCTCGCTCCATGCGCCTCTGGCGATCCCCTGCAGTATGCCCCTCCCCCCTCTCTCTCCCATCCGTTCAGATGAACCCTTCCCCCACCCACCCCCCCTCCCTCTTACCCTTCTTTGACAGCTGTTTGGAAAATGTACTGACTCCATCTTTGAAACTTGAATACCTCAGTTGTAATTTTTCCTTAACACTTTTCTACATGTTTTGCACTGAAATTTGCAGGGGTCCTGCGAGTCCCCATTTATTGTTATATATTGTTAAAAAACTAATAAAAATTATTTGAAAAAAAAAAAAAAAGGCATGCATCCTGGAGTGTGGCAGGGGCCTGAGAATGTGCGTTATACCAGTAGTGTGATGTTATCGCCAAAGTTTTCCTAACTACTGAGGATCTACCCTTGACAAAACTGGTTTTGTAATCTCCATTGAGTAGTTAGATTTGTCGATATGAATAGGGCCCTCAATTCTCCCTGTATTTGTCTGTAAAATGTTGTCTTATATTATATTAAACACACTGGAAGTATTACCAGCGCAACTTGGTAGAGAAGTGGATGTGGGATGGTAGCGTTAAAGCAAGAGGGATATTAAAATAAGTTAAAATAGCTAAAGGATTGAATTAATACTGCAGCAACTACACATCAATAAAATATTAAATGAGAAATGCACATGCAAATTAATATAAATTCATACAAAAAAATATAAATACTAAAAAAGCAATAGAAAATGGTTAGAAAGCAGTTGATCTGTCTGAATAGATAATACCCAATACTGGGGAGTGTCCTTAGGAGTATTCACATGGAATGATGATTGTTGCGGTAGTTTGTAATGCCAGCTCCTAATCACTGTCTTTAGAAAATGAGGTGCAGCTACTTCCAGAGGCTTGTTTCCAAACGCTCTCTTTATTTGTAGATCCTATGGCAAAAAGAAGAGACAGCGCAACCCCACATCAAGGTAGCAGTTTCCACAAATTTATTAAATACACAAAAGTAATGCACTTACAAACAGGCTAAAAGTTATCGCATTGATCCCTTCATAGGGAAAGAGAAGCGGGTCCCAGTTCACTTAAAAATCCTTCAGGACACAGCTATATTGCTGCCGCTTCAATACTTCTTCCAAACAGTCTTAGTATATTGGAGCCGTCCTTAGCTCCACCCCCAACGCGTTTCGTCTGCACTCTCCAGACTTTTTCAAGAGGAAATGATGTTTAGCACGCTCCTGTACGTTGCTATTTACATCCAGTCGTCACTTCTGATTGGTTGCTCACTGACCTATCCAATAGCAGGATGCGAACAAGCCTCTTTTTTCTAAAGGCAATATCGTAAGCTAATTCGCTTGCTGAAAAATAAATATGCACTCCTGCTTTTTGTCAGCACACTTCATTAACTGTTTGAATACGCATATCTTCTAAGCATTAATACATGAATACTAAAACATTAAGAATATAAATTAATAAACGTGGTTGAACCTATACATATATGCAATTCATTATCTACAAATCTGTATTGACATTATAATTGACTTCATCAACTTCATAGAGAATTTACATAGTTAAATACAAATAAATGATATATTAAAAAACTAAATTAATACTTACATATAAAATTCATACTTCATATATAATAAGTATTCTTCTTAAAGAAACCTATATAACATTTAAAAGAGTTGATACAAATTCATTCAACAGTCCATTTAAAAATTGATTACATATTCTATACCAAAGGGAAAGATATACTGTATTTACAGCATGAAGGCCTGCAAGTCTATATCGACATTTAACCCTTTTGGGGCCATACAATTAAGCAGGTGAATCCATTTGGTTTCACACTTTCTGAGGTGCATTAACCTCTGCTGTTCATTGCCCACTGATTGTGGTATGGTATTTTCACTTTGAGGTTATTTGGATTTTTATTATGCACCCTCCTAAAGTGTTCAGATACACTGTGATTTTCATATCCTTTGGTTATGTTTTCTATGTGTTCATATATGCAGCGTTTGACTTTCCTTTTCGTTCTTCCTACTTAAATTAAATTGCATTCACACATGAGATAATACACCGCATATATGGACACACATGAAGCTCTATCTTTAATTTTAAATTCTTTAGAATGATCCCAGTTGAAAGCATTATCACCCTTACTGATGAGACTACACATACAACAGTTTAGTCTACCACATTTGAAAGTTCCCCCTTTATTAATGCACCAATCTGAGAGAGTCCCTTTCTTTGTATTTTTGATTTCTCTTCATTTAGATGGGGCTAATATATTTTTAATGCTTTTATTTTTCTTAAAAATAGTTACCGGGTAGGGCTCCAAATGGGGTCCTAACACAGGATCAGCCAAAAGGATATTCCAATGTTTTTTAAGTGTAGTTTTAATGAAATTAGCACCTAGATTATATGTTATAAATTTAGCTCCCCATTTCTTTTCCTCATTATGGGTTTTAGTAACAACTTGATTTTCATTTGTGCTAAGCAAAAGATCCCCTCTATCTTTATTTCTACTCTCTATTCTAGCTCTCTGTACTAAACCACTGTCATACCCTTTCTTTAAAAATGTATCTTCTAACTGATCAGCTTCTGTCTCAAAATCATCTATGTTGGTACAGTTTCTACGAATCCTAAGAAATTGGCCATAAGGAATATTTCTTTTCCATTGGGGCAGGTGGCCACTCCCTGCATTTAAAAACCCATTACTATCTACTTCTTTCTTAAAATTCTTGACCGCTGTTTTATTGGTAGTTGGATCAATGAAAAGACATAAATCCAAAAATTCTATTTCACTCTTAAGTATTTTGCTTGTAAATTCCAGATTAAAGTTATTATTATTAAGATGACTAATAAACTCCATGGCTTCTATATCACTACCTTTCCACACCATGAGAATGTCGTCGATATAGCGCAGATATATCATGACATTCCCATTGTATGGGTTGTTATTCCACACATACTTCTCCTCGAAAGCAGCCACATAGATGTTGGCATAGGAAGGGGCCATGGGCGTACCCATGGCCGTTCCTTGTATCTGCTGATAAAACTTTTTCTCGAACGAGAAGAAATTGTGGAATAAAATAAATTCAATCCCTCTTGCTAAATACTTGACTTGTATCGGTGGTAAATCACTAAATTTATCAAAGAACTCCTCAAAAGCTTTCACTCCCTCTATGTGTGGTATATTAGTATATAACGAAGTAATATCGCAAGATATCCATAAAAAACTATCATCCCATGTTATGCCTTCAAATAATTTTATGGTTTGGGTAGTATCTTTTAGGTAAGATCTAGTTTTCCTAACAGTTGGCTGTAAGAACCAATCTAGATAGCTAGAAAGATTACTAGTTAGGGCTCGATTTATCAAACATATTCTCCTTAATTTGCGCCTTAATTCACGCCGTCGTAATATATCTCCTATTTATCAATCAGAAATACTCCGAAAAATGTGCAAATACGACTGCAAAATTCTCGCCCTTCAATGTCCCTCGCCTAGGCGCACATTTGCTCAAAATAAAGCTTTAAAACGCCCTTTTCAGGGTGTATATTCAAGAATATGACCTACTTCTCTCCAAAATATATATTTATCATTATTTTGCGCCATTGGAGAGCCTAAAGTTCTCCTCCTAATACGACTACTAATGTTCTCCATGAAGAGATAGGAGAACATCTAATTTACTCCATATTTTCAGCGCAAGAAGATGGATTATTTCCTGATTTTGTCTGCAATTTCTTTAGCAAGGGGCCATGAAAATCGACGAAATGAACAGATTTTGCCAATACGTAGACGGCAAAGAGTTCCACGAGTTTTTCTACCCCGTTGTGGACTACAGGCATTATCTGATTATCAGATAAAAAAAAGATTTCGCCTAAACAGGGAGAGCATACAAAATCTATATGTTCTAATACAGAATGATCTAGAGCCACAGACCAGAAGAACAAGGGCAATACCTGGAATGCTCAAGTTATTGGCAGTTTTGCATTTCCTAGCCACGGGCTCTTTTCAGGCTGTGTCCAGTGCAGTGGTTGGCATGAGTCAGCCTTCTTTTTGTAGACATTTGAGGACTGTTTTAAAAGCGATTTTGAAGCATCTAAATAAATTTATGTATGTGCCAAGGAATGTACATGAATGGCACCAAGTAAAATCTGGTTTTTATCAAGTTGCAGCATTCCAAATGTCCTAGGTGCAATAGATTGCACACATATTGCAATTCGACCACCAGCTTTAAGGGAGGAGCAATATCGAAATCGTAAACACTTCCACTCTCTCAATGTTCAAGCAGTATGTGACTCTAACCTTCAGTTTTGCGCAGTAAGATCAGGTTTTCCAGGGTCATGCCACGATTATCACATATTAAAGCAGTCTGCTTTATTTGCAGCATTTGAACGTGGAGAGATGCCACACGGTTGGCTATTAGGTGAATATTAAAATTTTTATATTTATTTATAAAATGTCATATTTGAACCTCATAAACCTGTTGTTACATGTCGCTAATTTGTAATTGTATTATATTTTTGAAGGTGACAGCGGGTACCCCTGTAGGCCTTGGCTCTTGACACCTGTACCAATACCTCATACACGGTCAGAAATCAAGTTCAACGAATCTCACAGGTCGACAAGGAGTGCTATTGAGCGTACATTCGGGGTACTGAAAATGAGATTTCGGGTGTTGGACCGTTCTGGTGGTGATCTACAATATTCCCCAGAGAAATGTAATGACATAATTCTGGTGTCATGCATAATGCATAATATAGCTATTTCCCAAATAAATATAGATGAGGTGTGTCTGGAGGATGTGCCAGAAGATGTTTATGTTCCTCAGGAAATTGTCACAAGACATACCACAAGAGCTGGAGTGGAAAATCGTCTTGAAATTATTGAACGATTTTTTAGATGTAAGTCTACTTAATAAAATTGTATTAACATGTTAATATTGTTTGTTCTATATTATTAATTACACCTTTTTTCTTTTTTTCAGGAAATTTTCTTATTGGATTCAAATACCTTGGTTTTTTTTAATAATTAAAATAGATAGAATTGTGTGTGTGTGTGTGTATGTATGTATGTATGTATGTATGTATATATATATATATATATATATATATATATATATATATATATATATATATATATATATATATATATATATATATATATATATATAATTTTATTTTTATATAAGAGAAATTAGATAGTTTGATACCAAAGTTGTGTTGTGTTATTTATACATTTATTTATTTATATATATATATATATATATATATAAATACAATTTTTTTTTTTTAAATAGAATTTATATAGTTTGTTACCAAAGTTGTGTTGTGTTATATATATATATATATATATATATATATATATATATATATATATATATATATATATATATATATATATATATATATATATATAAAATAGAGTTATATATATCTTTTTCTATTTTTGAATAAAAAATGAATACTTTGAAAAAAAAGTTTCGTTATTTACTTTGAATAAAAAATTTTTTTTTCATAATATAAAAAACTTTATTAAACACCAAAAATTAACATCAAAACAGTGAACTCGAATAAACATTAACTAAGGTTATAATTGCGTTAAATATTTTAGAACCCATAACTTGAAGGTATATATGAACAATAGAATTATAAATCAGGATGTCGTCTATTCAAGAACTCTAACTTTTTCTGATAATACTCCTTTTGCACAGTTAACTGTTCTTGAAGTATATTATTTCTCTGTTTTTCTAATTCTATCATTTGTTTAAAAAATTAATTTTGTTCATTTCTGAAAGACAATGCCATATCTGTTAATTTTTCAACTTCATTTGGTCTCTCCGGTTCATCTATCTGACATTGTTCTGCATCCTCGATCTCTTCCTCACATTCTGATTCCTCTACATGTGGTGTTTCAAGTTGTGTTGATGTTTGTCCCTCTATTTGTGTCTCATCATCATCATCCTCCTCCTGACAAACTGTGTCAGTCACAAGTGGTTGTAATGTGATTTCTATTTCATCTATGAATGTAAAAAAATGCCTGTTCATGTTCTTCTATAGTACATATAAACAAAATAAAAAATAATTAAAATTAAAAATAGAAAAACTGAATATACAAAATACATGTTAAAGAAATAGTATAGTGTAAATTATTCTTTCATTATTCTGATAGAGCATGGAATTTCCAAAAATTTTTATAATTCAATACTATTATAATTTTTATATTTTCTTCTTTTTGTATTATCTTTCATTTCCAAAAAAAAATAATCTAAGTTTAGAAGCGTGGCCATTTTTGGGTGTGACACCTGTTTAGCGCTTGAGGATTGGTTTCTTTTTAAATGTAGCCATCCAATTAACAAGCGGTATCCAGGTCCTCATCCAAAAATGGTCCTGCTTCCAAGCTTACAAGCAAACTTTGTTAAATACATATTAAAATCAAAAAATATAAAATATTAATATAAAAAAATTATTACCAGGGTATGCTCTGTCTGAATCATGAAATATAAGTTAAGAATATACTATACTATTCGTTTAATAGCAATCAATTAGATATTTACCTCGAAAATCCATGGTATCTGATGGGACATCAAGTCCCACCACGACAGCATCCCCCATCCTGGCATACAGCATCTGTTCATAGTCGAGCAGTTCAGCCCTATATGCGGGGCCTCCACCAGTTCCTTTTGATAACTGCTTTTCCTTACATACTTTTAATATTCTTACAGATATCATTGACCCGCTTCCGACAGGCCCTGACGTCTTTCGGAAAACTACCCTCTGCTGACACAACACGACTAATTTGTTCCCAAATTGCCTTTTTTCTTTGAGGGTTGACAGATTTTGCTTGATAGCCGATAATAACATCATAATGTTCGATGACAACTTCAACTAAAATACAGTTCTGTCGATGACTAAACATCACACCGACCACTTTTCGTCTTTCCAGCTAGTCCAGTAGCCATCGCAAATTTAGATAAAAAAATGGCGCTAATAAGAATAGTGTCTTCGTTCGAAGTCAGAATAAAGTAATGAACAATTATCACTAACAACTTTTGTTCCAGAACGTTACAGAAATTGGGCGTTATATGAATAGATTAATTAATAATTTAAATAAAATTAGTAACTGTAATTTGATTGCACAATTAGAATTTACTTTATTCCTATTGGTCAAATGTGTATTTTTTTCAAATTGATGTGTCTTTATTTTTATATACATTCTTTTTTAAAATTCGAAACTATTTGTATGTATCAATTGAAGTAACAACGAACATAGCCCTAACAATAAATTTAACCTATGAAAACAAATGTATCGACTGTAGAAATATCGTCACAGTTATTGCGCATTGTAACAATTGCCAGTTATCTAGTATCGACTGTAGAAATATAGTGCACGTTATTGCGCACTTTGTAACAACTTAAATGTAATCTATAGTTATACAAAAAGATGTCACTAGTTTAATAGTTTTTCTTTAATATTGATCAATTAATACGTTTCTACTCGATTACTTATTTCTTTTAAACATAAATCATTTTTAAAATGGATATATTTTAATGCGCAATTACAATAACAATTAGTTCCGTTATTGGGTGGAGTTTTATGGTTAGAGAGATACATACATACATTTGAAGATGAATCGTTCCAAGAAGTTTTCCATTGGTGAATTACTGATAATCACCTATACAATGGAAAAGTATTTTCCGAAAAAAAAGAAGGGGATATTCACATTGGAACAGGATAAAAGAAATCCAATTTTATCAGAGATGGTGCGACGGGTCAGACGTCTGTCTGGCCATAATAGGACTAGAAAACAGTGCCTGAAGCGTTATAATGATCTAATCCGGAGACAATCTAAATTAAGGACCCTAATAAGAAGCTATGTTATGAAATGTAAGTATTGATGTAATAGTTGTGTATCAATTTTGTAACCTTGTAATCTGTCATTAATTGTTACTTTTTTACATAATCTTGAACTTTGTACAAAAATATAATTGCAAATTTTGTATCCATTTCAGCTTTATTGCGGTTTGTGAAACAGTATTAACAATGTAATTGTTTCAGTCTGATGTTGTACTGTAAAATCGATTACCAATATAAATACAATTGTATTTCACTTTTTTACAGTCAAAAATAGAAAAAGGCCCCGTTATCTGCGCCCAATAAAATGGAATCCATCCAGTCCAGAAGCTGATTGTGATCCACTACCGACTGTTTTTCTGGAGTCTGAGGCTATAATTACAACAGGTATGAATATAGTTACTAAAATGTATAATATTAAGATAACTCATCATTGATATTAACATTTATATATTCAAAATTTTTACAAAAAGGGAAAAAAAAAAGAGGCGACAACGTCGCAGAAGGCCAATGCCCATCATTGATGATGAATGTGACAATGAAGGTAGATTTAAATCACATATATCTTACAAATAAATAAAATTATTCTATTTAATGACTATAATCATATTAATTATAGACATGATTGAAGAAGATACAAACCAAAATGCCATTGAAGATATAATTGTTGAAGAGGAAAATAATAATATGATTCAAGATTCACCAAATAGCGAGCAACAACAAGACAATGATATATGTAGGTTCATATGTCTATTCAGTCACTCCTTATATGTCATTATTTGTAATAAAATAGAACTTTTGTTTTAGTGAATAATTATTGAAAAGAGATATGGATTTCAATCAGCATTGTTCTATTACATAAGTATTCCTGTTATATTTATTTTGTATGTCTTTCAGCTATTCAAGATGAAGGACAGAACCTTGAACATGAAGAAGAACTGCAATCAAATTCATCCAATGTAACTGAATTTTATGATTGGAGTGAGTTCTTTTGTATCATAACAATCTTTAACTTTCAGTATTGTGTGGAACAAAAGATGCATGTGCGTGTACACAGTATTATCAAGATGACATGCTTTTAAATAACAACAGAGGTGTAGATAAAACCTTCTAACAAGATATTAGTCTTTTGTCTGTGTTTCTTGTTAGCATTAGATAAAACACTATTTATCTTGTAATACTGAACTGAAATGTATTCAATTCATGACATAACTATTTTTCTATTTCTCATTGGTATAGTGCCTGAAGATCAAGAAATAACTATCAACAAAAAAGAAATTTTGGATACCCTGCTGGAAGTTGAAAATAATTTGAGGACATACATAAAAGTGCAAAACTTAAGAGAAAAATATCAATCGTTTTAATTAGGAACAATAAAGCAAAACATTATTTCTTTTCATTTTGAAATAAAAAAAATTATTAGGATGTGAAAATAACATTTATTTTGGGTTTCAATAAATCCATATATTTTACAATTTAAAGGTGTGTGTTTATTTAATCCAAAACATTGAATTATTTTATTGTAAAAAAAAACCCCAAAAACCTATATTAATGCTGAGGGGGGAGGTGGATATAAATATAAGAGTTGGGTTAGATCAAAGAGTTGGGTTATATCTTTGAAATACATAAGCTCATGTTTAGATAAGTAGTTCAAAAGTTAATACAAAGATAAAATTTGTAATACAATTTGGAATGAGATCTTGATGTGCTTTCTTAAATAATATAAATATTGATACAACAAATAATAAAGTAGATATAAAAAAAATTGTGTTATTTTCAGCATTAAATTTTAATCTTACCATTTAACTTATATCCCTTCAAAGATTTATATGTGAGAGAATGTGATAATATGATCACAATTATTATATTCAAATTTTTAATACATTTTTAGCAATTATCGGAAATATAAATAAAGTTTGTGTTTATTGAAAAGCACTATAGATATATACATCGAATTTGTAACATTGATAACTGAACAATACAAATTAAAAAGTAATCAATGAGAATTCACATTTATTTCTCATATGCGCTTTAATTTAACACATTTTTAATAATAAATATGGAGCAAATATATGAATAACGGCGAGATTTATCAATATCACGCCACATCTCGCCTTTGGAAAGTAACGTAGAAATACGACCCCTTTTATGATAAATAATGGCGCACATGTGCGCCTATCCGATGGCGATATGCAGAGTACTTGTCGGAGAACGGAACGGCGATCTTGAAAAAAATTTGATAAATCGAGCCCTTAGAGACCCCACCCTGGAGACTATAGGTCTCCCGGGTGGGTTTACTTTGTCCTTGTGTCCTTGTTATATTATATTGTTTCACCGTTGTACTTAATAAAGAATAATAATAATAATAAAAGTATCCAATGGAAAAAAGGTCCTAAAGTTGTCCCAAAAAATAATCAAAAAATAAAATGAAATATCAAGAATAAAAAATAAAAATAAAAGTAATAAAAATTATTCTGTGGTTTATATGGTGATGTCCTTAAGTAGTGATGTGCAAAATAAGGCTTACTAATTGTGGAAACTCGAGCAGTAAATATTCACGCATTTCAGGCCTAGCTGGGGCTTTTTTCAAGAATGGCAACTGCTTTAACTTTCCTGGTTTAAATAACTGTTATTAGCCAATCAGGAAGCTCGATATTCCCACCACTCATGTTGCCCTTATTAGGTCTCTAAGATCCTTTTGAAGGAATTGTATAATTACCATGTTGCCCTTAAACAAGATGACAAATCTTCAACTACTAGATGGAAAACTAAATAATCAGAATACTAACACATCCAATTATGATTATTTAGTTTTCCATTTAGTAGTTGAAGATTTTTCATATTGTTCAAGGGCAACATGTTAATTATACAATTAATTCATTAGGGTCTTAGAGACCTAATAAGGGCAACACGAGTGGCGGGAATATCGAGCTTCCTGATTGGCTAATAACAGTTATTTAAATTCAGAGCAGTTGTCATTTTTTAAAAAGGCCCCCGCTAGGCCTGAAATGCATAAATTACTGCTCGAGTTTCCACAATTGGTAAGCCTTATTACGTAGTAGGGCTACGAGGTTATTGCATTACTGCACTATATTATTTTCCTTTCTACAGGTTTTTGCACATCACTACTATAAACCACAGATTATTTTTTATTACTTTTCATTCTTATTTTTATTTATTTTTTATTTATAAAAGTATTTTATTTATAATATAATTTGACTGTTTTTGCCATTTTTCACTGGACACATATGAGATAGGGACACTCATTTTTTATTTTAAATTCTCATCTTTCATATATGTTTTATATTGTGTTTTATAAAGTACCCTATTGCTATGTATTTTAGAAAATAAATACTAATTGTTTTTTTTATATAGGCAACAATGTTTTAATGTTTTCACGTCAGCCTTACTTGGCGCTCCCTATCATGTAATAAAGATTTGTTTTATTTCCTAGTGTTGTATATTCTGTCTGTATCAGACAAGAATTTGATGTTTAGGCATCAAAGTGATATTTTAATGCTTCTATAGTTTTCAGACAAACCTCTAGTTTGTTTGTGTTCTATTCTGGTTATAGGAAAGGGCAGTAACTTCTGCCATTTCTTTGTCTTCTTGGTTGAGACTTCTGTTCCATAATGCTTTTTTTGGCTCATTCTATTACATTGATTGCCATTTCTTGGCCTTTTAGGAATGAGACTTTGGGCTCCATGTACGAAGCAGCGAAAGCTGCTCCGGAGCCTTTGTGGGGCAGGTTCGCATATGGTCATTAGACCGCTGCTTCCTACACCCTACGCCACCTCTTAGGTGGCGAAGCAAAATCACAGAGAGCACGCTCGCTCTCGGTGATTGACAGCCCCTTCAGTCGCGTGATTGGTCGCGCGATTGAAGGGGCGGGCATTACACACTCTGAGTGTGTAATGATACATACGGGCAAGCTGATCAACAGATCCGCTGCCCGTGTGTAGCGGAGGCAGGAGGACAGCTTCGCAAGTTAAGAAGCTGTCCGCCCGCCAATTAGTACATGGCGCCCTTTAGTTGTTCAACTTTGCAAGTCAGCTTTTATTCTTAATTTACCACTTTTGGTATTTTTCTTCCGAGGTAGTCTTTGGTAGGAAAGTCCTTCAGATACTTGTCTCAAGATAATCATTTGTTTATTATTTATTTTTTTTCATTGCATGATTTTTGTCCTTTTTTAGTTTTATTGGGATTTAATTTTTTTGTGGAAAAAAATATGTTTCTTCAATCCCACCATTTATGTTTCATTACTCGTGAATTCCACAGCTTGGGTATTAGTTCCCAGGAGTAATGGATCGAGGACTCTCACCACCTGTATGAAAGAAAACATTATTTATGCTTACCTGATACATTTATTTCCTCCATGGTGGTGAGAGTCCACAAGACCCCACCCTGTGTTTTTCTGGTGTTATTTGTTTCTTACGTATATGTTTTTTCCCTGCACCTATTTGTTTGCTCTTGATACTTTTCCTACCTCTTTGGCTTGGCTATATGTCAGACTGAGTTGCCAGTGAGGTGGGAGGGGTTTTATAGAGTTCCTGGGGTTTGGGAATCTTTGTCGCCTCCTAGTAGTAGGGAAGAGCAATTCCCACTAGTAATGTAACGTGGGCTCTCACCCCTATGAAAGAAATTAATGTATCAAGTAAGCATAAATTATGTTTTTTAGTTAATAGTGACATTGTTGGAGAAATAATTAAATGTTAATTTAAGGGGCATCGAACACTGGGATTTTAATATAATATATTAATGTTTGTAGTTAAATACTTTGCAATATACGTTCAGTATTTATTTTGCCCATTTCCTGTAATTTTGTAATTATTTTTTAACTGATCTTGAGAATGTAATATGCAGACTGCAGACATCATAAGCTTAGCCCTGTTACATTTCTGTCCCCAATTGGCCTTAGCAGAGGAGATCAGATAAGAATTGTAAAACAAATCAGTTTTTATTAACCGAAACAAACCTTGACTACTTTACTAACATGTCCAAACTGGTTCCTCTAATCTGGAAAACCATTGTACTAATTTTGTAAACAAGATGTTAATGCATTGGGGAAGTTGTCACATTCAGAATATACAGACAATTGTCACTTACAAGGCCTTTTATGTCCTTTTAAAGGGCTCCTAATAAAAGGACCATTAAATAAAGTGGAATTGAATAACTCACAAATACACTTTATTAAGACAATGCAAAGCACTAACTTTGAATTTGAAATGAGCAGTAGAATATTTTCTGACAAATTATTAAAGGACCACTCAATATAGTAGAATTACATAATTAACAAGTGAATAATAAAAGGAAAATACAATAGCATCTACTCTGAATTTCAAATAAGCAGTAGATTTTTTTCTGACAAATTTTATTTTTTCTCCCATTTGCTGGCTCCCCTGTATCATGTGACAGACATCAGCCAATCACAGACTAGTATACATATACCATGTAAGCTTGTGCACATGCACAGTAGGACCTTGTTCCCCACAATATATGACTATAAAAAGACTGTGCAAAATTTGATAATGGAAGTAAATTGGAAAGTGTTGAAAACTGCTGCTCTGAGTGTCCCTTTAAGGAAATATACATTCACCGGCCACTTTATTAGGTACACCTGTTCAATTGCTTGGTAACACAAATTGCTAATCAGCCAATCACATGGCAGCAACTCAATGCATTTAGGCATCTAGACGTAGTGAAGACGACTTGCTGAAGTTCAAACCAAGCATCAGAATGGGGAAGAAAGGGGATTTAAGTGACTTTGAACATGGCATGGTTGTTGATGCCAGACGGACTGTTCTGAGTATTTCAAAAACTGTTGATCTACTGGGATTTTCATGCACAACCATCTCTAGGGTTTACAGAGAATGGTAAGAAAAAGAGAAAATATCCAGTGGCAGTTGTGTGGATGAAAATGCCTTGTTGATGTCAGAGGAGAATGGGCAGACTGGTTTGAGATGATAGAAAGGCAACATTATTTCAAATAACCACTCATTACAACCAAGGTATGCAGAATACCATCTCTGAATGCACAGCACGTTGAACCTTGAAGCAGATGGGCTACAGCAGCAGAAGACCACACTGGGTGCCACTCCTGTCAGCTAAGAACAGGAAACTGAGGCTACAATTCGCACAGGCTCACCAAACTTAGACAATAGAAGATTGGAAAAACATTGCCTGGTCTGATGAGTCTCGTTTTTAAGCTGCAACATTCAGATGGTAGGGTCAGAATTTGGCGTAAACATAAAAGCTTTGATCCATCCTGCCTTGTATCAACGGTTCAGGCTGGTGGTGGTGGTGTAATAGTGTGGGGGATATTTTCTTGGCACACTTTGGGCTCCTTAGTACCATTTGAGCATTGTTTAAACACCATGGCCTACCTGCGTATTGTTGCTGACCAGGCTACAGTGTACCCGTCTTCTGATGGCTACTTTCAGCAGGATAAGCACCATATCACAAAGCTCAAATCATATCAAACTAGTTTATTGAACATGACAATGAGTTCACTGTACTCCAGTGGCCTCCACAGTCACCAGATCTCAATCCAATAGAGCACCTTAGGGATGTGGTGGAACGGGAGATTCACATTATGGATGTTCAGCCAACAAATCTGCAGCAACTGCATGATACTATCATGTCAATATGGATCAAAATGAGTTTTTGAGAAATGGGCACACATTATTTTCAAATGCAAAATGTTGAACAAAATCCTAGTATTGTGGTGACATAAGAGCCAAATGAATTAGTAAATGACAATGCTGACGTATAAAGCACAATCATGGCATGCTATGTTTCAGCAGTGTCTCTTAGAGAGTATATTGTACTTGCCGTTACTGTTTCTAAACTGTAGGGAAAACGCATTGCTTGGTTGCTATTGGTAACTCTAGCGGTTGCAGTCAGTACATTCATGTTTACTGATTGAATGAATTACGTTATCATTGTACTAGCCTGTATTGGCACTCCAGAAGTTTTGGAACTACATTTCCCTTGACGCTCAGCCAGTTCAGACACTTTAAGATGGCTGAATATCATAGGAAATGTAGTTCCAAAACCTCTGGAGTGCCAAGGTTGAGCACCCCCTGGTATATGGTTTGTCATGAAAAGAAATCTTTTTACTGTTTTGTCAGACATACTTTTACTACCTATTTTTAAACTTATTTTGTTATTTTTTAAATTCCTCTTTTCCTAACTTTTTTTTTACTTCTGTGCAAAGGACTGTGCATATAAATAGAGATTACTCAGCAAATTCAGGGCTCCTGGCACCTTTGAGGTTTACGGGTAGAATAGGGAGACATAGCACCCATCAACCCCCTCAAAAGCTGATAACAACCAACAAAAATAACAAAACAAAATAAATGTGATAATTAAGTGATCAGTAAAGTCCTTAAAAGGATATGTATTAAGTGATTAGTATAGTACTTAAAATGATAAACATTAAGTAATTAGTAAAGATCTTAAAAGGATATGTATTAAGTGATTAGTAAAGCCATTAAAAGGATATGTATTTGTATGTATACTCGTATTACATTGACACCTATATTTAATAGGTGCCAGTGTTATGGCCTTTTAAAGGGTTATGGGAATAGTGTTGAGTGTAAGTTATATACAGTATATGTGATGACCACTTAAAAACGGACAAAGAAAGCAATTAATAATATACCTATATGAGCCAGTGTTCTGTCAGATCTTCCTAGGCATTAATCAGAACTGTTTGCAAATAATTAAATTCTCAATATCCACAACATCTTAGAGAGAAAAATCAAACATATATTACATTTTAGTATCTCTCTCCCACCTTCTTCTTTACATATTTTTTCCATAAAATAGCACTGCTTTACTGATATTTTCAGTATAAGTGGCAGTTTCAACAGGCAAAATCAGCTATTTCAAATTAGAAAATCGGTAAAGAAACTATTTGAAAACAATTTAATAAACTCCAGCAAGCAAAATAGATCATTGAGAACACATTAAAAAGGTTGAACAAAATCACAGTACACTTTACACTTTCCATTTAGGAATAAAAGGTGACTTTTTTAGAAATTGCCATAAAAGAACAAGGAAAACTGTCTTGTGCAGAAGGACAAATTAGTGCAGTCCATGCACAGAATGAGTCAAGCTAAAGACAACACTGTGCAATTATCTGCACATAAGAATTAAATACTGGTGTGATCTGAAATTAGCTAATGTCTAAAGCAAAATATAACTTTCTTTTAAAAGTATCTGAGTGGACTTCCGGTGGGCGGATCTAGAAGATGGCTGCGAGCTCTTGTTGCTCCGAAGAAAACCTCTTCTGATCAAGGGTGGTTGTACACAGGGGCCCACAGGGGCCAGTGCCCCTGTAAAAATGTCCCTGGCCCCCCCTGAGCTGGCCACTGAGCTGACTGAAAAATACCGGACAAGATCAAGGCTATTTATCTGCTTTCCTGTCCCTGAAACACTGTCTAGTCAAAGCGTGGGGTTAACAAAGTGAAAGTAACAAAGTACAACTTGTGCCCCCTCCCCTTTCAGAGATGTGCTACAGTTCCCGGGTTGTTGTGGGGGCGGGGGGTCTAACAGCTGCAGTCTGCAGACAAGAGTCCAGAAGTGTCACTGGTTGGTTTTGCAGATGTTCTCTCTAGCCTGTACACTGCCAGAACAGAAGAGATGTAAGTCTGCCCTCTCACCTCCACAACTCTATAATGACTGCTGGAGTGTTTTCCTTATTTTTCTAATGTATGTAAATAATTATTTGACACCATTTTCATTGAATGTGCTATCTGAACTATGTAGCACTAGTTAAGTGCATAGTCTTCTTTTTTTATTTTATTTTTTTCTACTCAGTGTGTGTATGTACGTGTATGTATGTATGTATATATGTCTGTGTGTATATGTATATGTGTGTATATATATATATATATATATATATATATGTGTGTGTGTGTTAATGTGTATGGATTTGTGTGTGTATGTTTATGTATATATATATATGTGTGTGTGTATGCGTGTTTATGTGTGTGTGTGTATATATATATATATATATATATATATATACTGTGTGTATGTGTATATATATATATATGTGTGTGTGTATGTGTGTGGATGTATGTATGTGTGTGGATGTATATGTTTGTGTGTATATGTGTGTGCATGTATTTGTGTGTATGTGTGTGTGTGTATATATATATATATATATATATATATATATATATATATATATATATATATATATATATATATATATATATATATATATATGTGCATATGTACGTATGTATGTGTGTATATATGTGTATGGATGTGTGTGTATATGTGTGTGTGTATGTATATGTATGTATGTGCCCCCTGATTAAACACTGGCCCCACCTTGGCCCCCCAGTAAAATTTGTCTAGAACCGCCACTGCTTCTGATAGGCTTTATATCACCATCCTTCGATGCCATCTGCATCTCCCTTGACAGATAAGCTGTCCGGGAATCACTAGCAGATAGAAGAAATCCAATCTCTTCTTCCCCGGAGGTCATTTTACTGAACTGAAATCCACGTGGGATTTTGTACGTATTGTTTTCCTTTCTGCTTACTACAGAGCAATGGAGTCGGAAAATAACCTTTAGGGAGACTAAATACACACAGAGAGAAGCACACTCACAGGAATGAGCAACTGGCTCAATACTATTGTTAGCCTGTTCTATGGCGATTAACCACCAGGGTGCAGCTTTTTAGCCCAGTAATGCTTTTCACAGAGTAGAACTTTCCTGTAGCATATCAGTCTGTACCCGCCTATTACAGTCAGTCCAGCACTGAAATACCATGCAATTCCTCTCTGAACAAGGAACACAGCAACCCCAGATGATCGTTTCGGCCTTCATTTGGCCTCGTCAGTGAGGTGTTGCCATAGCCAGGAAAATAACCTTGCTGTGCAGATACTTGAGTTTTTTTTGCCGGCATTTGAACGTTTATTCTCAAGCTATGAGAGATTGCAAAAAACAGGCCAAGATATTGGGAGACCCTACTCTACAAACACTACTCCGGTAACCACGCAATCCTGCCCTTCAATACTAGACTCACACAATGCACCTCCAGTCCATCTGCAAGAGTCCACTATAATTATGGATCCAGCAACTTTCTTTTCAGATCCGTCTGCAAGACATCTGATAGGTAACATGAAAAGGGGTTGGGTGCCTCTGCATTCATATGCTGTGATGACTTTCGGACCAGAAGAGCTCACTACGGACTTTCCTTTACACACCTCATCGTTGGACCTGACTTTTACCCAATATATGAAGAAGACTGATTCGCTACATGTTTTTTACACTGTGTATCACACTGGGCTAGCCTCAGAGAACTGCTACCCCTCTGATGAATTGCGACATTCAACATTTTCCTTAAATCAGACCTTTACTACAGCATCATTAAGAAAAACCGAGTATCCAGGTCGGGTGCACCTGTCTGCACATGGAGCGTGGGAGAGCAGCGCATCTACGCGATCCCCTCAGTGCTTACAGTTCTCTCTGCTTATTGGGTTGTTCTCCCTGTGCTGCCTTGTGTATCGAACAGGATGGATGTCAGACCCGTCCGTACTGCTGACTGTTAGCTCCAAAAAAAGAAGGTATAGGCTGAACTGGGAGGATTATAAGTGATTTGGCTTTTATGGCACCTGGACTAACACACTCCTCTAAACCTAACCAACTCTTTCAGATTTGACAAGCATAGTGTTGAGTTGTTAAGTCGAGCACATGGCCTCTCTGTCAGGGTGCCAGGAATCTGACTGAGACGAGAAGTGCAAAAATAATCACACCTTTATTAATAGCAAAAAAACAATAAAAAGTCCACAAGCCAAATAACAAGCCAGGAGTCAAAACCAGAGCTGGCAGTCAGACGAGCTGAGTCAGGAGCCAAAGCGAATAGTCAGACGAGCCAGAATCAGGAACAAGGAAGGATGTCAGGCAGCCAGGTAATACACAGGAACTCTCACAAACAGGTCTGAGACAACGCAAAGGCAAAGCATACTGAACAGAGGCCCTTTAAATAATAAGTGATGACATCACAATTCTGAGACTGTCTCACATGGATGATGCACACCAGTCTGGCCATAAAAGGAAGTGCAGGAAATGAGCAGCATCCCCCACAATGCACCATAGTCAGGAAGAGAGGTGAGTAAAATGGCTGCCAGCAGCACATGGCAAACACACCAGGGGAAAAAACCCTGACACTCTCTCTTCTGTTTTATTAAATAAGTGGGGTGGTGTTGTCAGTTTCCTGTACAGACTAACATCAGTTCTGAAATAAGGAACCCTGCGTTGTTCCAATGGACATAAAGAGTTATAATGGTTATAACGCTAGGTTAACATTTAAGGCTTAGGCTCAGATCCCTCAACTAACCTTTATGGGACTCAAATATATTGTCTACAAATAACCATTTACTGTTTGGATCACTGTTTATCCCTTCTGTTATGATCTACTATTTATCTGCACCTACAGTTTTCTGTCAGGATTCTCTCTATTTGTTCATGGCCTTTTACACTTTTGAAACAACCAATGTTTATCTCTTTTGCTAGGTCCTAATGTTTATTATTGCCCCATAATTTCTGAAATGGTGCTCTCTGCTTGCTCATGGCTCCTTTTCGGCTCAAATTACTTTTTGCTCGCTATTATGCATATTATACTACCTTACTATATAGGATTTTAGCACTGACTATCATCACATGAAGATCTCCCTACCTTGCAGGTATCCGAACACGTTCATATTTCATATGCCCCTAGATTGAAATTAGCATATTATTCATATACTCTCGGCTAGGAGACAATTACATAACTATCTGCCAGCCTTACAAAACACTACTAAACCTTATATTTAAATCTTCATACCCTAGAATTTGGTGGTTGAGGATTATGACCGCAAAATAACCTGAATTCACACATAGCTTTGGACAGCAGCATATCATAAATCAGCCCATCCCCACAAAAGTGCCAATAACATATATGAGAACCAGACTTTATAATGGCTATTGTTGTTCTATTAATCTTGTTTGATTACACAATAATTATTTCTCCCCGGCTTAGGAA
>NC_069505.1:222844219-222866719 GCF_027579735.1 Bombina bombina | reverse complement strand
GAAAGTTATGGTGTGGCCTCCATCCTCCCCTGACCTCAACCCTATTGAGAACCTTTAGAGCATCCTCAAGCAAAAGATCTATGAGGGTGGGAGGCAGTTTACATCCAAACAGCAGCTCTGGGAGGCTATTCTGACATCTTGCAAACAAATTCAAGCAGAAACTGTCCAAAAACTCACAAGTTCAATGGATGCAAGACTTGTGAAGCTGCTATCAAATAAGGGGTCCTATGTTAAAATGTAACCTGTTAAAATGTTTAAAAACTTAAAATGTTGTTCAAAGTTTGATTGATATAGCTTTTGATTTCAGTAAATTTGCTGCAAACACAACAAATTACAATTTTCTGTTCTTTACGACCTATAAAGTGTTTTGAAACTTACTGTGCGTAATAATTTGGAACAATGCATTTTAAGTTTTTTTTATTTTGAAAAAAAAATACTGTTATCATTAGGAGGTTTGTTCAATAAAATTTGATTTGTACTCTTAATAGTTGATAACTTGAGAATTATGCTGACTGTTGTTTACATCAATTATTTAGGTAAATGAGAAAGATATCATACCATAAATTTGACTACAAATGGCTATGTGTGTGTGTATGTGTATATGTATATTATATGTGTACTGTTTTACACGTTTTACAACATGTCCCAATACAAAGAAGCGGACAGGATAGGATAAGCAAATTGCAACAGAGAGAAGTAATATGGATAAATAGACTAGAAAGTATGTACCCCAAAGGATTAAATAAAGATTATAATCTGTTTTTGTTTCTCTAAGTTATAAACTGTGATTAATAACTGTATACTCCTTTCTTTCACAATTTAGATCAAAATTCACATAAGAATTAAGGACAACAAGAAAAGGATATTTATCGTAGAAAATATAATCATATTTTGATACCAAAATTGACAAAAAATAGAAATGTAGTTCTTATATTTATTTTCTGCAAATTGTAATCATATGCCCCATCCATACTTAGCCAAAGGAAGCTGTAGTTGTTAGCATTTTTGCTCTTCTTAACATCCATCATGAAATTAACATGTCTTGCAAGATTAGATTTTATTTGTTAGTTTTTTTCTTTTTTAAAAAAATAATGTTCTCTAAATGTTATAAAAGTAAATTGTATTTTAACAATATGCACTAACAGATAATTGCACGTAATTCATGATTAAATTGTTTATTTAGTTCACCTATTTATTCACATGAAACTTTGTTACAATGAACACATATGTTACACAAGTTGCATTTAAGTTTAGAAAATAATGTGTTAAAAAAATAATGAATGTTGGAATAGGATACTCTTCCTTTAAAAATAACTAAAACCAAAGTAATTGGATTATAATACACCTGTTGTTTGTCACATGCACTGCCTATAAAAGGTTGTTTTGAATTATGTACTAATCACTTGGCTTGAGAAAGGGCAGAAGCCCGAAACGTTGCCTGTATTTCACTGCTTGTAATAAAACCTTAAAATGCAAGTTGGAGTGCTGCAGCCATTTCTATTTTTGATATATATATATATATATATATATATATATATATATATATATATATATATATATATATATATATATATATACACAGATGGCCCTCGTTTTACAACGGTTCAATTTACACCGTTTCAGAATAACAACCTTTTGTTCCAGTCATGTGACTGCTATTGAAAAGCATTCAGAAGCAGTGCATTTATTAAAATAGCCAGTCCGCTTGTGTTGCAGCAAAACCAAGCAAGCTGAAATCAATCAGTTTAACTAGACCTGAGCTATCGAGGAGATTTCAAAGGAACAAGATCTTCCTGTCTATAACTCAGTCCAGATTGGAATGCATAGAAAGAACTGTTTGCAGAAAAAAGCAAGTGAAGTCTGTGTTGTGTGATTATTTTATTAGGTTTATAATGCTGTTTAGCAAATGTTTTTGTTCATTTAACTTAGTTTAAGTATATATTTTGTGTTGTGTGATTATTCTATTAATCATGTTGTTTAGCATGTAAAGTCTTAATTTCAAAGCTTTAAAAATAATGTATTAGGTGTTACTTATGACAATTTTGAGAGGGACCTGGAACCTATCTCCCTCACTTCCCATTGACTTACATTATAAACTGGGTTTCAATTTACAACGCTTTCGATTTACAACCATTCCTTCTGGAACCTAAATAAAATGAATAATGGAAATGCCCAGGCGCCTACCAAAGGAGGCAGGTACTTACACACACTAATGTAAATTTAAAATATAAAATTTATTAATTACATATAATACTTTTAATACAAATATACAAATATAAAACCAATATTTCATGGATCCATGATTGGTAAATCAAAATACAGAGATAAAAAATATATAGATAAAAACAAGCAGAGTATTAAAAACAAGCAGAGTGTTAAAAACAATACAGATGATATAGACACATGCAGTGAAAATAGTAAACTTCAGTTTTGCTGTACAATAGATGAAATCAATGACAATAATTGATGAGAAAAACTTGATGAAAAAAAGCTGAAATAAATGACAAAAAGCTGAAATAAATGACAAATGGAAATCTTGTGTATCCTTAAATAAAATAAAGGTCTGATCGTGTTCCTATTGGTGCCAAAGACGAATAAGGGATCCAATGAGTGTAAGTAGTGAGAACAGAAATCAGTGTAAACTTCAAAATAGCAATAAAAGATAATCCATAAAAAATTGTGAGTATTGATAAAAATATGTGGAGGTGAAACAAAATAGATGGAAGTGAAACAAAATAGACTAATGGGGTGTCCGGTATCAAAATTCAAAAATTCAAAATTAAGTGTATGTGTCCGTAATCCCAAATGCAAATAAGTGTCTATATCCAAATCAAAAAATAGATGTCTGTATCCAAAAATAAGTAGCGGTATTAGACTTGGGTTGGTGTAACAAACTATATTCGCCACAGGACTTGATTGTAGTAAATGTCACACCAGTGTAAAAAACATCTTTATCTGTATTGTTTTTAATACTCTGCTTGTTTTTATCTATATATTTTTTATCTCTGTATTTTGATTTACCAATCATGGATCCATGAAATATTGGTTTTATATTTGTATATTTGTATTAAAAGTATTATATGTAATTAATAAATTTTATATTTTAAATTTTACATTAGTGTGTGTAAGTACCTGCCTCCTTTGGTAGGCGCCTGGGCATTTCCATTATTCAGTTTGTCCCCTAGGTGCCTGCTAGGTGCACCTCTCCCTAGGCCATAGGTACTTAGTAGGCGCTTTTTCCACTCTCCACTCACGCCTTCTGGAACCTAACCCCGGCGTAAACTGAGGCTACCTGTGTATATATATACAGGGCCGGTGTTAGACTATTTTGCACCCTAGGCAAGACCAGACACTTTCGCCCCCCCCACCAACAAAAAAACTCCCTCCTCCACTGCATAGGAAAAGACCCATTATACAAACAGCAGCAGTCTGAAGTCTGTATACATCAGTATACATCTAAAACTTTGGGGCTTGGGTAGGAGTCTGAAAATCAACACAATCGGCTAGATTACGAGTTTTGCAGTAAGAGCTGCTCGGTGCTAACTTAGGCCTAGATTTGGAGTTCGGCGGTAGCCGTCAAAACCAGCGTTAGAGGCTCCTAACGCTGGTTTTGGCCGCCCGCTGGTATTTGGAGTCAGTGATTAAAGGGTCTAACGCTCACTTTTCAGCCGCGACTTTTCCATACCGCAGATCCCCCTACACCATTTGCGTAGCCTATATTTTCAATGGGATCTTTCTAACGCCGGTATTTAGAGTCGTTTCTGAAGTGAGCGTTAGAGCTCTAACGACAAAATTCCAGCCGCCTGAAAATAGCAGGAGTTAAGAGCTTTCTGGCTAACGCCGGTTTATAAAGCTCTTAACTACTGTACCCTAAAGTACACTAACACCCATAAACTACCTATGTACCCCTAAACCGAGCGCCCCCCACATCGCCGCCACTCGATTTAAATTTTTAACCCCTAATCTGCCGACCGCCACCTACGTTATACTTATGTACCCCTAATCTGCTGCCCCTAACCCCGCCGACCCCTATATTATATTTCTTAACCCCTAACTTGCCCCCCACAACGTCGCCGCAAGCTACTTAAAATAATTAACCCCTAATCTTCCGACCGCAAATCGCCGCCACCTACGTTATCCCTATGTACCCCTAATCTGCTACCCCTAACATCGCCGACCCCTGTATTATATTTATTAACCCCTAATCTGCCCCCCTCAACGTCGCCGACACCTGCCTACACTTATTAACCCCTAATCAGCCGAGCGGACCTGAGCGCTACTATAATAAAGTTATGAACCCCTAACCCGCCTCACTAACCCTATCATAAATAGTATTAACCCCTAATCTGCCCTCCCTAACATCGCCGACACCTAACTTCAATTATTAACCCCTAATCTGCCGACCGGAGCTCACCGCTATTCTAATAAATGTATTAACCCCTAAAGCTAAGTCTAACCGTAACACTAACACCCCCCTAAGTTAAATATAATTTACATCTAACGAAATAAATTAACTCTTATTAAATAAATGATTCCTATTTAAAGCTAAATACTTACCTGTAAAATACATCCTAATATAGCTACAATATAAATTATAATTATATTATAGCTATTTTAGGATTAATATTTATTTTACAGGTAACTTTGTAATTATTTTAACCAGGTACAATAGCTATTAAATAGTTAAGAACTATTTAATAGTTACCTAGTTAAAATAATAACAAAATTACCTGTAAAATAAGTCCTAACCTAAGATATAATTAAACCTAACACTACCCTATCAATAAAATAATTAAATAAACTACCTACAATTACCTACAATTAACCTAACACTACACTATCAATAAATTAATTAAATACAATTCCTACAAATAAATACAATTAAATAAACTAGCTAAAGTACAAAAAATAAAAAAGATCTAAGTTACAGAAAATAAAAAAATATTTACAAACATAATAAAAATATTACAACAATTTTAAACTAATTACACCTACTCTAAGCCCCCTAATAAAATAACAAAGCCCCCCAAAATAAAAAATTCCCTACCCTATTCTAAATTAAAAAAGTTACAAGCTCTTTTACCTTACCAGCCCTGAACAGGGCCCTTTGCGGGGCATGCCCCAAGAATTTCAGCTCTTTTGCCTGTAAAAGAATAAATACAATACCCCCCCCCCCAACATTACAACCCACCACCCACATACCCCTAATCTAACCCAAACCCCCCTTAAATAAACCTAACACTAAGCCCCTGAAGATCTTCCTACCTTGTCTTCACCATACCAGGTTCACCGATCCGTCCTGAAGAGCTCCTCCGATGTCCTGATCCAAGCCCAAGCGGGGGCTGAAGAGGTCCATGATCCGGTCAAAGTCTTCATCCAAGCGGGGCAGAAGAGGATCTTCCATCCGATTGAAGTCATCATCCAGGCGGCATCTTAGATCTTCTTCCATCCGGAGCGAAGCGGCAGGATCCTGAAGACATCCAGCGCGGAACATCCATCCGGACCGACGACTGAACGACGAATGACTGTTCCTTTAAGGGACGTCATCCAAGATGGCGTCCCTCGAATTCCGATTGGCTGATAGGATTCTATCAGCCAATCGGAATTAAGGTAGGAATTTTCTGATTCCGATCAGCC
Organism: Bombina bombina; assembly: GCF_027579735.1. Lineage (NCBI taxonomy): Eukaryota > Metazoa > Chordata > Amphibia > Anura > Bombinatoridae > Bombina > Bombina bombina. The sequence continues at coordinate 222,861,082 of NC_069505.1, read as the reverse complement.
AATAGAATGCGAGCTCAATCTGATTGGCTGATTGGATCGGCCAATCGGATTGAACTAGATTCTGATTGGCTGATTCCATCAGCCAATCAGAAAATTCCTACCTTAATTCCGATTGGCTGATAGAATCCTATCAGCCAATCGGAATTCGAGGGACGCCATCTTGGATGACGTCCCTTAAAGGAACAGTCATTCGTCGTTCAGTCGTCGGTCCGGATGGATGTTCCGCGCTGGATGTCTTCAGGATCCTGCCGCTTCGCTCCGGATGGAAGAAGATCGAAGATGCCGCCTGGATGATGACTTCAATCGGATGGAAGATCCTCTTCTGCCCCGCTTGGATGAAGACTTTGACCGGATCATGGACCTCTTCAGCCCCCGCTTGGGCTTGGATCAGGACATCGGAGGAGCTCTTCAGGACGGATCGGTGAACCTGGTATGGTGAAGACAAGGTAGGAAGATCTTCAGGGGCTTAGTGTTAGGTTTATTTAAGGGGGGTTTGGGTTAGATTAGGGGTATGTGGGTGGTGGGTTGTAATGTTGGGGGGGGGGGGTATTGTATTTATTCTTTTACAGGCAAAAGAGCTGAAATTCTTGGGGCATGCCCTGCAAAGGGCCCTGTTCAGGGCTGGTAAGGTAAAAGAGCTTGTAACTTTTTTAATTTAGAATAGGGTAGGGAATTTTTTATTTTGGGGGGCTTTGTTATTTTATTAGGGGGCTTAGAGTAGGTGTAATTAGTTTAAAATTGTTGTAATATTTTTATTATGTTTGTAAATATTTTTTTATTTTCTGTAACTTAGATCTTTTTTATTTTTTGTACTTTAGCTAGTTTATTTAATTGTATTTATTTGTAGGAATTGTATTTAATTAATTTATTGATAGTGTAGTGTTAGGTTAATTGTAGGTAATTGTAGGTAGTTTATTTAATTATTTTATTGATAGGGTAGTGTTAGGTTTAATTATATCTTAGGTTAGGACTTATTTTACAGGTAATTTTGTTATTATTTTAACTAGGTAACTATTAAATAGTTCTTAACTATTTAATAGCTATTGTACCTGGTTAAAATAATTACAAAGTTACCTGTAAAATAAATATTAATCCTATAATAGCTATAATATAATTATAATTTATATTGTAGCTATATTAGGATGTATTTTACAGGTAAGTATTTAGCTTTAAATAGGAATCATTTATTTAATAAGAGTTAATTTATTTCGTTAGATAAAAATTATATTTAACTTAGGGGGGTGTTAGTGTTAGGGTTAGACTTAGCTTTAGGGGTTAATACATTTATTAGAATAGCGGTGAGCTCCGGTCGGCAGATTAGGGGTTAATAATTGAAGTTAGGTGTCGGCGATGTTAGGGAGGGCAGATTAGGGGTTAATACTATTTATGATAGGGTTAGTGAGGCGGATTAGGGGTTAATACATTTATTATAGTAGCGGTGAGGTCCGCTCGGCAGATTAGGGGTTAATAAGTGTAGGCAGGTGTCGGCGACGTTGAGGGGGGCAGATTAGGGGTTAATAAATATAATATAGGGGTCGGCGATGTTAGGGCAGCAGATTAGGGGTACATAGGGATAACGTAGGTTGCGGCGGTTTACGGAGCGGCAGATTAGGGGTTTAAAAAAATATGCAGGGGTCAGCGATAGCGGGGGCGGCAGATTAGGGGTTAATAAGTGTAAGGGTAGGGGTGTTTAGACTCGGGTACATGTTAGAGTGTTAGGTGCAGACGTAGGAAGTGTTTCCCCATAGGAAACAATGGGGCTGCGTTAGGAGCTGAACGCTGCTTTTTTGCAGGTGTTAGGTTTTTTTTCAGCTCAAACAGCCCCATTGTTTCCTATGGGGGAATCGTGCACGAGCACGTTTTTGAGGCCGGCCGCGTCCGTAAGCAACTCTGGTATCGAGAGTTGCATTTGCGGTAAAAATGCTCTACGCTCCTTTTTTGGAGCCTAACGCAGCATTTGATTAAACTCTCGATACCAGAGTTAATTTTATGGTGCGGCCAGAAAAAAGCCCGCGGATCGTTAACAGCCCTTTTACCGCCGAACTCCAAATCTAGGCCCAAGTTATTGTCACCGCTCACCTCCCTGTAGCACTGCTATTACAGGTTTGCAAAAACCCGGCCTTAGCAGGCAATAAGTGAGCGTAGAGCAAAATTGAGCTCCATACCGCACTCCAATACCAGTGCTGCTTTGAGCTGGTTTTACGTGCTTGTGCACGATTTCCCCATAGATATCAATGGGGAGAGCCGGCTGAAAAAAGCCTAACACCTGCAATAAAGGAGCGTAAAGCTCCGTAATGAAGCCCCATTGATTCCTATGGGGAAACAAAAGTTATGTTTACACCTAACACTCTAACATAAACCCCGAGTCTAAACACCCCCAATCTGCCAATCCCGACATTGCCGACACCTACATTATATTTATTAACCCCTAATCTGTCGCCCCCAACGACTGAAGAATGAAGGTTCCTTTAAGGGACGTCATCCAAGATGGCGTCCCTTGAATTCCGATTGGCTGATAGAATTCTATCAGCCAATCGGAATTAAAGGTGAATAATTCCTATTGGCTGATGCAATCAGCCAATAGGATTGAGCTCACATTCTATTGGCTTTATTCTTCAGTCGCCGTTGGAAGAAGAGGATGCTCTGCGCCAGATGTCTTGAAGATGGAAAAGCTCCGCGCTGGAAGGATGAAGATAGAAGATGCCGTCTGGATGAAGACTTCTGCCCGTCTGGATGACCACTTCTTGCCGCTTAGATGAAGACTAATAATTCCTAATAATTCCTATTGGCTGATGCAATCAGCCAATAGGATTGAGCTCACATTCTATTGGCTTTATTCTTCAGTCGCCGTTGGAAGAAGAGGATGCTCTGCGCCGGATGTCTTGAAGATGGAACAGCTCCGCGCTGGAAGGATGAAGATAGAAGATGCCGTCTGGATGAAAACTTCTGCCCGTCTGGATGACCACTTCTTGCCGCTTAGATGAAGACTTCTCCCGGATTCATTGAAGAATTCTGCCCGCTTGGATGAAGACTTCTGCCGCTTAGTTGAGGATGGATGTCGGGTCTTCAAAAACTGTAAGTGGATCTTCGGGGGTTAGTGTTAGGTTTTTTTAAGGGTTTATTGGGTGGGTTTTATTTTTAGATTAGGGACTTTGGGTGGAAAAAGAGCTAAATGCCCTTTTAAGGGCAATGCCCATACAAATGCCCTTTTCAGGGCAATGGGGAGCTTAGGTTTTTTTTAGTTAGGTTTTTATTTGGGGGGTTTGGTTGTGTGGGTGGTGGGTTTTACTGTTGGGGGCTGTTTGTATTTTTTTACAGGTAAAAGAGCTGATTTATTTGGGGCAATGCCCCGCAAAAGGCCCTTTTAAGGGCTATTGGTAGTTTATTATAGGCTAGGGTTTTTTTTTATTTTGGGGGGCTTTTTTATTTTCATAGGGCTATTCGATTAGGTGTAATTAGTTTTAATATTTGATCATTTATTTTGTGTAATTTAGTGTTTGTTTGTTTTTGTAATTTAGTTAATTGTATTTAATAAATGTAATTGATTTAATTGTAGTGTAAGGTTAGGTGTTAGTGTAACTAAGTCTACCTAGTTAAAATAAATACAAACTTAGCTGTGAAATAAAAATAAAACCTAAGATAGATACAATGTAACTATTAGTTATATTGTAGTTAGCTTAGGGTTTATTTTATAGGTAAGTACTTAGTTTTAAATAGGAGTTATTTAGTTATTAATAGTAGGTTTTATTTATTTAGATTTATTTTAATTACATTAAAGTTAGTAGGTGTTAGGGTTAGGGTTAGGGGTTAATAACTTTATTATAGTGGCAGCGACGTTGGGGCCGGAAGATTAGGGGTTAATAAATGTAGGTAGGTGGCGGCGATGTTAGGGGCAGCAGATTAGGTTTTAATAAGTATAATGTAGGTGTCGGGTGGCAGATTAGGGGTTAATATGTTTATTATAGTGGTGGCGATATCCGGAGCTGCGGATTAGGGGTTAATAATTTTATTTTAGTGTTTGCGGTGCGGGAGGGCCTCGGTTTAGGGGTTAATAGGTAGTTTATGGGTGTTAGTGTACTTTTTAGCACTTTAGTTATTACTTTTATGTTACGGCGTTGTAGCATAAAAGCCATAACTACTGACTTTCAGTTTACAGTATGGATCTTGATGGTATTGGCTGTACCGCTCACTTTTTGGCCTCCCAGGCAGACTCGTAATACCGGCGCAAAGGAAGTCCCATTGAAAAGGACTTTTGGAAAGCTGCGGTAGTTACTTTGCATTACGGCCAAAAAAGTGTGCAGTGTAGCTAAACCTGCAAGACTCGTAATACCAGCGGTAGTGCAAAATAGCCTTAAAAACTCGTAATCTAGCCGAATGTTATTTAAAAATAAGCAAAACTATATATTGTTACAAAAACATTCCCAGATGGACTATAAAACAAACCCAGTCACTACACATTGTCATACAGTCACCCTCTCCTGTATAAAACAAACACAGAGGCCTATCTATCAAGCCGTCAACTGCACCAATAAGCTCGCCTAACATCGCCTAACATCGCGGACCTGAATATGATCTCAATATTTATTTAAAAAAACCTGCAAAAAGCTGCGCACCAAGTACGGGCGATGAGCAGCGGACTGTTGTTAACTAGCAGTCATCGATCTCGCTGCTATTCGACTTTTTACCAACTTTATTTATACCCTGTTACTAAACACTGCCACTATACTAAAATGTTTAACCACCAATCCCGCCGCTCCCGGACCCTGCCGCAACTAAAAAAAGTATTAACCCCTATCCCGAGGCTCCCGGACTAAAATAAAATTATTAACCCCTAATCTGCTGCTCCCGACATCGCTGCCACTATAATAAACATATTAACCCCTAAACTGCCACACTCCCGCCTCGCAAACACTAGTTAAATATTAATAACCCCTAATCTGCCGCTCTGGACATCACCACCACTATAATAAACATATTAACCCCTAAACCGCCGCACTCCCGCATCGCGAACATTAGTTAAATATTATTAACCCCTAATCTGCCGCTCCGGACATCGCCGCCACTATAATAAATGTATTAACCACTAAACCGCCACACTCCCACATCGCAAAAACGAGTTAAATATTAACGCCTAATCTGCCGCCCCTAACATCGCCGCCACCTACCTACATTTATTAACCCCTAATCTGCCATCCCCAACGTCGCCGCCACTATACTAAATTTATTAACCCTAACCCTAACACCCCCTAACTTAAATATAATTAAAATAAATATAAATAAAACATACAACTATTACCTAAATAATTCCTATTTAAAACTAAATACTTGCCTATAAAATAAACCCTAAACTAGCTACACTATAACTAATAGTTACATTGTAGCTAGCTTAGGGTTTATTTTTATTTTACAGGCAAGTTTGTATTTATTTTAACTAGGTAGAATAGTTATTAAATAGTTATTAACTACCTAGCTAAAATAAATACAAATTTACCTGTAAAATAAAACCTAACCTGTCTTACACTAACACCTAACATTACACTACAATTAAATCAATTACATTAATTAAATACAATTTAAATAAATTAAAAAAAAAAAACCTAAGTTACAATAACACCTAACCTAACCCTACAATTAAATAAATTACCTAAATTCAATACAATTAAATAAATTAAATAAAAATAACTAAATTACAAAAAAACAAAACACTAAATTACAGAAAATAAAAAACAAATATATAACAAAATAAAAACAAAGATATTTAAACTAATTACACCTAATCTAATAGCCCTATCAAAATAAAAAGGCCCCCCAAAATAAAAAAAACCTAGCCTAAACTATCAATAGACTTTAAAAGGGCCTTTTGCAGGGCATTGCCCCAAAGAAATCAGCTCTTTTACCTGTAAAAAATAAAACCCACCCAATACACCCTTAAAAAATCATAACACTAACCCCTGAAGATCCACTTACCGGGAGAAGTCTTCATCCAAGCGGCAAGATGTCCTCAACGAAGCCGGCAGAAGTGGTCTTCCAGATGGGCAGAAGTGGTCCTCCAGACGGGCAGAAGTCTTCATCCAGATGGCATCTTCTATCTTCATCCTTCCGGCGCGGAGTGGGTCCATCTTCAAGACATCCGACACGGAGCATCCTCTTCTTCCAATGGACTAACGCAGGGTTTGTAAAAACCCGTAATACCAGCTCTGCAGGAAAGTGAGTGGTGAGAAAAAACTGCACGTTAGCACCGCACAGCTCATAACGCAAGACTCGGAATCTAGCCGAGTGTTTATTTTTTATTGTAATTTAGACATTTTAAATTGTAGAGTTAAATAATTTGAATACGGTTAGGTTTTTAAATATGGAATATAGTTAATTTATTTGGTAGTTTAATGTATTTTTAGTATAATAGTTAGGGTAGGTTAATTAATAGTTTAATATAGTTTAATTTAATTGTAGGATAATAGTTAGGGTAGGTTAATTAACCCTTTGAGTGCTAAGCACTTTCCCATTTGGGTGCTAAGCTTTTTTTTTTTTTTTTTTTTTTTTCAGACCCCCAAGACTTACACTGTTGGAAAGGTTAGGCAATTACCTTTCCAATTGTGTGTCTTGGGGGTCTGTAGCTGCTTAGATGCCTTATTAAAATGTTAAGTATAAATAAAGTTGTGCGGTGACATCATCACGTTATTGCGCGTGACATCACTACGCAAAGCAAGAAGCCCCGGCGATGCCTGTCACTCTACAGGCAGGATCACTAGGGTAGGAGCGGGTGGGAGCCCCCAAATCTCCCTCAAGGTGGGAGAGTGCTAGTGATGGCTCTGAGCCATCATTAGCACCAGAGTGGGAAACTTTGACGGCTCAGAGCCATCATTAGCACTCAAAGGGTTAATAGTTTAATATATTAATATAGTTTATTTTAATTCTAAAGGTAAGTTTAAATGTATTATACGATAGGGATATTGTAATTTTAATGTAAAGTTAGCGGGTTGTTAGGTTAAGGAGATAATAGCTTAATTTATTTTATGGCGATGTGGGGGGCTGGCGGTTTAGGGGTTAATAGGTTTAGTTAGTGGTAGTGATGTGGGAGGCCAGGGGTTTAGGGGTTAATACTTTTATTTAGTTGTGGCGGGATAGGGGTTAATACATTTTATTTAGTGGCGGCGATGTTGGGGCTGCAGATTAGGGGTGTTTAGGCTTTATGTTAGGGTGTTAGGTGTAAATGTTACTGGTTTTCTACCATAGAAATCAATGGGATATCTGGCAGCATCGAACATAAGCTTTCGCTGCTTTCAGACTGCCATTGATTCCTATGGCATCCGCCGCCTCAAGGGTGGCGGATTGAAAACCAGGTACGCTGGGCCGGAATAGCTGCGAGCGTACTTGTTAACTATTTGATAACTTTGAAAAAGTGTCAAATAGTGCCGAATGTGTATTCGGAATATCTGTAATGACGTAAGCATCGATCTGTGTCGGATTGAGACCGGCAAATCGTATGTTACGTTACAGATTTCAACTTTTGCCGGTCTGTAGGCTTTGATAACTAGGTCGAATCAAGCTCGCCACAATAATGCTGCGGAATTCCAGCGTATTTCAGGTTGACAGTCTCCTGTATGAAACAAACACAGTCACTACACAGTGTCATACAGTCACCCGCTCCTGTATAAAACAAACCCAGTCACTACACATGATCATACAGTCACCATCTCCTGTATAACAAAAGATATAAGGAGGGTGGTGCATATAAAACATACACCACACTCCTAGGGGGCGCTAACAATAAGCAGCAAACAGTAAGCAGATATATACAGATAATTAAGAGAATATACAATAAACCTAGCACACTTATATCAGATTATTAGAGATGATATGCTCACAAGTGGACCCAGATGATATTAGTATAATCAAATAACAAAAATGTCCACACAAAGAATAATCCAAAAGAAAGAAGGCAGCTCTCTGTCAGAGGACGGTCATCCTGGTGTGGCTGTGTATTATCCTACACAGTGGTTGTTTAGTATTTCGCCATGTGTAACAATTTTTTTTTTTTTTTTTTATTATATATTTTTTTCTTACATTAGCGGTATAGCACTTTAATATTATTATTATTACTTATAAGATTACCATGATCAGATGACTTATTTATAGGATACAAGGGTATCTTTATGTTGGACCAATGATTACACATATCTATATATATATATACTTCTGCACGTCATTTAGATATAGCTTTAGGTTTTGATTACATTCCACACTTTATTCTTGGCTTATCATTTTATTATATATTACAAATATTTTGTTAGTACATTTATATTAAATATAGGTACATACATTTTGCATATATGATATCACAGATAGGGTTTAACATTAGTTAGTCATTGTGTAATTTTTTTTTTTTTTTTTTTGGCCTTTTGTTGGCCTCTATTAGGCTAGGTCACATTGACACTTTTTCACACCAATATCACATCACACATAGATAGGGGTTGCTGATTGTTGTTGCATTATCCTACACAGTGGTTGTTTAGTATTTCGCCATGTGTAACAATTTTTTTTTTTTAATTTTTTTTCTACTTACATTAGCGGTATAGCACTTTAATATTATTATTACTTATAAGATTACCATGATCAGATGATTTATTTATAGGATACAAGGGTATCTTTATGTTGGACCAATGATTACACATATTTATTATATACTTTCTGCACGTCATTTAGATATAGCTTTAGGTTTTGATTACATTCCACACTTTATTCTTGGCTTATCATTTTTATTATATATTATAAATATCTTGCTAGTACATTTATATTAAATATAGGTACATACATTTTGCATATATGATATCACAGATAGGGTTTAACATTAGTTAGTCATTGTGGCAATTTTTTTTTTTTATTATTATTATTTTTTTTTTTTTTTTTTTTGAGATTCCCTCATAGTAAATGTATTTATATATTCATGTTGACACATCTAGTATTAATTACTTGTTATAGGTTATTCTTATTTGAGATTTGCTCAAAATGGTTTGTGTTACATATGAGAGCTTTTTTGTTAGGGCAGAGAAATAAATGTCACACTTCAAAGGAGGGTACAATGTAGATATAATACCAATTAAGGTCTATAATACTAAAGGAAAAATATAGATCTATTGTGATATAAAACATACATGTGGTCAGGCATATTATGTGATTATATGTAGAATAGAGACTATTAAAATACATGTATCCTGCTTATGTTTTTTATGGGGGTATATTATATTGTTGTACATATTTTGATTATTTTATTTTGAGGTGTATAACAAATGTTTTTATTGTGATTGTTATATTACTGTTTTCCATTTTTTATTTTTTAATCCTAATTTGAAGGGTTACAAGGTTATTGCTATTGTCTATTTTGGGTATGGCAATGGTATGGAGGTTAATACAGAGATATCTATTCTTATTTGGGATTTGCTCAAAATGGTTTGTGTTACATATGAGAGCTTTGCATATAGGGGTTTCCATGCCTACCAACTGCTGACCTGTGCAACAGGTGTTCACACTTTAGAAATTAATTAGCCTATCAGATTTAGTTTTATGTGTTCTATTGTCTTTATAAAGCAAGTGTTGTTAACATTTTAACATAGCCTGAGGAAACAGCCTGTGGTGGCTGAGAAACATGTTGCTGTTTTTAAAATAAAAGTTTTTAAATATACACTTGCTTTATCACAATTATTCTGCTCCTGTTTGGGGGCAGAGTGTGTGTGCTAGTTCTATCTTCCAAAGTGGTGATTTTCTGCATCCTGCAAATTGGATTCCACAGTCCACTGGGCGGCTGAGAGGTCCCAGTACTGCTGATATTGCACCTGGTGGTGCTTTGTTTCCTGTAAGTACAACCTTGAATCCTTTTATATCTGGTGTACAAACGTTACTGGGCTATGTGTGTGCCTTTTTTGCCCTTATAGGCATCATAGGATAGGCCCTCGCCAAGGATCATCTCTATCTGGCTGGAGACACCAGTGAGCTGGACCACTGTTTGATGTTCCAGGCTGCCACAATAGCACCATTTGGGTGCGCTACGCTTGTGAGTATATTTCCTATCCTGCTGATGTTTTGTATCTGACTGCCGTGACGTTACTAGGCCATGTTGGCGCCTCTGTGCTTCTTTCTCTTATAGATCTCCTGTATAAAACAAACCTAGTCCCTACAAATTGTCATACAGTCACCCTCTCCTGTATAAAACAAACCCAGTCACTACACAGTGTCAAACAGTCACCCTCTCCTCTATAAAGCAAACCCAGTTACTACACATTGTCACACAGTCACCCTCTTCTCTATAAAACAAACCCAGTCACTACACATTGTCATACAGTCACCCTCTTCTCTATAAAACAAACCCAGTCACTACACAGTGTCATACAGTCACCCTCTCCTGTATAAAACAAACCCAGTCACTACACATGATTATACAGTCACCCTCTCCTGTATAAAACAAAGCCAGTAACTACACATTATGATACAGTCACCCTCTCCTCTATAAAACAAACCCAGTCACTACACATTGTCATACAGTCACCCTCTCCTCTATAAAACAAACCCAGTCACTACACATTGTCATACAGTCACCCTCTCCTGTATAAAACAAAACCAGTCACTACACATCGTCATACAGTCACCCTCTCCTGTATAAAACAAACACAGTCACTACACATTCTCATACAGTCACCCTCTCCTGTATAAAACAAACCCAGTCACTACACATTGTCATACAGTCACCCTCTCCTGTATAAAACAAACCCAGTCACTACACATTGTCATACAGTCACCCTCTCCTGTATAAAACAAACCCAGTCACTACACATGATCATACAGTCACCCTCTCCTGTATAAAACAAACCCAGTCACTACACATTGTCATACAGTCACCCTCTCCTGTATAAAACAAACCCAGTCACTACACATTGTCATACAGTCACCCTCTCCTGTATAAAACAAACCCAGTCACTACACATGATCATACAGTCACCCTCTCCTGTATAAAACAAAACCAGTCACTACACATTATGATACAGTCACCCTCTCCTCTATAAAACAAACCCAGTCACTACACATTGTCATACAGTCACCCTCTCCTCTATAAAACAAACCCAGTCACTACACATTGTCATACAGTCACCCTCTCCTCTATAAAACAAAACCAGTCACTACACATTGTCATACAGTCACCCTCCCCTCTATAAAACAAACACAGTCACTACACATTGTCATACAGTCACCCTCTCCTGTATAAAACAAACCCAGTCACTACACAGTGTCATACAGTCACCCTCTCCTGTATAAAACAAACCTAGTCACTACACATTATCATACAGTCACCCTCTCCTGTATAAAACAAAACCAGTCACTACACATTGTCATAAACTCACCCTCTTCTCTATAAAACAAACCCAGTCACTACACATTGTCATACAGTCACCCTCTCCTGTATAAAACAAACCTAGTCACTACACATTATCATACAGTCACCCTCTCCTGTATAAAACAAAACCAGTCACTACACATTGTCATACAGTTACCCTCTCCTCTATAAAACAAAACCAGTCACTACACATTGTCATAAACTCACCCTCTTCTCTATAAAACAAACCCAGTCACTACACATTGTCATACAGTTACCCTCTCCTCTATAAAACAAACCCAGTCACTACACATTGTCATACAGTTACCCTCTCCTCTATAAAACAAACCCAGTCACTACACATTGTCATACAGTCACCCTCTTCTCTATAAATCAAACCCAGTCACTACACATTGTCATACAGTCACCCTCTTCTCTATAAAACAAACCCAGTCACTACACATTGTCATACAGTTACCCTGTCCTGTATAAAGCAAACCCAGTCACTACACATTGTCATACAGTTACCCTCTCCTGTATAAAACAAACCCAGTCACTACACATTGTTATACAGTCACCCTCTTCTCTATAAAACAAACCCAGTCACTACATATTGTCATACAGTCACCCTCTTCTCTATAAAACAAACTCAGTCATACAGTCACCCTCTCATGTATAAAAAAAACCCAGTCACTACATCATCCCTACAGAACCAACTTCACACAGATGTTTTTCTAATTATATTGTATAAAGTATTAACTGTTCACGCTAACAATCACTCATATATTAATTTGCAATGTGATATTCATATTGCTATTAGAGCTAGATATGATTGATGCTTGCATGTAATGCAAATAAAACATTTATAGAAACGTAACTTTTAAATATTTACACTGAATTTATGAATACCAACCAAACTTTCGGCTAGATTACGAGTTGTGCATTAAGGTAAAAAAGCAGCGTTAAGACTGAGGTCCTAACGCTGCTTTTTTACGCCCGCTGGTATTATGAGTCTTGAAGGTTTAGGTGTACCGCACACTTCTTTGGCCTTACCGCAAAACAACTTACGTAAACTTTGCAAAGTCTTTTTTTCTATGGGACTATCATAGCGCCGGTATTACGAGTCTGTCCTGGGAGGCCAAAAAGTGAGCGGTACACCCTACCCTGTCAAGATCCCTAACGCATTTAAAAGTCGGTAGTTATGAGTTTTATGGTACAACGCTGTAACATAAAACACATAACTAAAGTGCTAAAAAGTACACTAACACCCATAAACTACCTATTAACCCCTAAACCGAGGCCCTCCCGCATCGCAAACACTATAATAAAATTAACCCCTAATCTGTTGCTCTGGACACCGCCGCCACCTGCATTATATTTATGAACCCCTAATCTGCCGCCCCCAACGTAGCTGCCATTGTAATAAACATATTAACCCCTAAACCGCCGCACTCCCACCTTGCAAACATTAGTTAAATATTATTAACCCCTAATCTGCCGTCCCTAACATCGCCGTCCCCTACCTACATTTATTAACCCCTAATCTGCCGTCCCCAACGTCGCCGCCACTATATTAAAGTTATTAACCCCTAAACCTAACCCCCCTAACTTGAATATAATGTAAATAAATCTAAATAAATATTCCTATCATTAACTAAATTATTCCTATTTAAAACAAAATACTTACCTATAAAATAAACCCTAAGCTAGCTACAATATAACTAATAGTTACATTGTAGCTAGCTTAGGGTTTATTTTTATTTTACAGGCAAGTTTCTATTTATTTTAACTATGTAGAATAGTTATTAAATAGTTATTAACTATTTAATAACTACCTAGCTAAAATAAATACAAAAGTACCTGTAAAATAAAACCTAACCTAAGTTACACTAACACCTAACACTACACTATAATTAAATAAATTAACTAAATTAAATACAATTACCTAAATTAAATTAAATTAGCTAAAGTACAAAAAACCGCCACTAAATTACAGAAAATAATAAACAAATTACAGATATTTAAACTAATTACACCTAATCTAATAGCCCTATTAAAATAAAAAAGCCCCCCCAAAATAAAAAACCCTAGCATAAACTAAACTACCAATAGCCATTACAAGGGCCTTTTGCAGGGCATTGCCCCAAAGTAATCAGCTCTTTTACCTGTAAAAAAAAAAAAAACAACCCCCCCAACAGTAAAACCCACCACCCACACAACCAACCCCCCAAATAAAATACTATCTAAAAAAACCTAAGCTCCCCATTGCCCTGAAAAGGGCATTTGGATGGGCATTGCCCTTAAAAGGGCAGTTAGCTCTTTTGCCGCTAAAAGTCCCTAACCTAAAAATAAAACCCTCCCAAAACACCCTTAAAAAAAACCTAACACTAACCCCCTGAAGATCGACTTACCGAGAGACGTCTTCATCCAAGCTGGGCCGAAGTCCTCAAAGAAGCCGGGAGAAGTCTTCATCCAAGCCGGGCAAAGTGGTCCACCAGACGGACAGAAGTCTTCATCCAGACGTCATCTTCTATCTTCATCTATCCGGCGAGGAGCGGGTCCATCTTCAAGACATCCAACGCGGAGCATCCTATTCATCCGACAACTAAAGCTGAATGAAGGTACCTTTAAGTGACATCATCCAAGATGGCGTCCCTTAGATTCCAATTGGCTGATAGAATTCTATCAGCCAATCGGAATTAAGGTAGAAAAAATCATATTAGCTGATGCAATCAGCCAATAGGATTGAAGTTCAATCCTATTGGCTGATCCAATCAGCCAATAGGATTGAGCTTGCATTCTATTGGCTGATTGGATAGCTACAGTGTAACTTTTAGTTATATTGTAGCTAGGTTAGGATTTATTTTATAGGTAAGTATTTAGTTTTAAATAGGAATAATTTAGTTAATGATAGGATTATTTATTTAGATTTATAGTAATTATATTTAAATTAGGGGGTGTTAGGGTTAGACTAGGTTTAGGGGTTAATAACTTTAATATAGTGGCAGCAACGTTGGGGCGGCAGATTAAGGGTTAATAAATGTAGGTAGGTTGCGGCGACATTGGGGGCGACAGATTAGGGGTTAATAAATATAATATTGGTGTCGGCGATGTTGGGGGCAGCAGATTAGGGGTTAATAAATATAATGTAGGTGGCTGCGGTGTCCGGAGCGGCAGATTAGGGGTTAATAATATAATGTAGATGTCGGCGATGTCGGGGACGGCAGATTAGGGGTTAATAATTGTAAGATTACGGGTGTTTAGACTCGGGGTTCATGTTAGGGTGTTAGGTGTAGATATAAATTTTATTTCCCCATAGGAATCAATGGGGCTGCGTTAAGTAGCTTAACGCAGCCCCATTTTTTTTCCATCCGGCTCTCTCCCCATTGATTCCTATGGGGAAATCGTGCATGAGCACATACGACCAGCTCACCGCTGACTTAAGCAGCGCTGGTATTGGAGTGGGGTAATAAGCAAAATTTTGCTCAACGCTCACTTCTTGTCTTTTAACGACGGGTTTCTGAAAATTCATAATACCAGCGCTGCATGTAAGTGAGCGGCGAGATAAAACTGCTTGTTAGCACAGCATAGCCTCTAACGCAAAACTTGTAATCTAGGCCTTTATAAACTTACCAGTGCAGAGAAACTCAATAAACTGAATTTTTATGCTTTGCTTTTGCTGCTGTATGCAATGTGGGGCATGGGCACAGATACAGTATTTTTGCCCCTAGTATATGCCGTATATTATGACTTTTATTACTCATGAGTTGAGATAAATTGGTCTCCTAAAAAAATGCTTACAATGTCAGCATGTGCATCATAGCATGCAGACATTTTAAAGGTTTGCTAAAAGAAGTAACACTAGTATTCAGTCATGGCTAGACTGGAATAGATTAATTTACATTTGTGTAAAAAAAATAATTTAAAACATATTTAGTGCAGATTATGACTTGCTCTAATGCCCACTGCCCATTCTTACATTCTCACCTAGACAGTGCTAAGATAGTACAGTGTGGCCTAACCCCATCAGATCTCCAGTCTCTAGACTCCCCAACAACAGATGGATTCTTGAGCCTTCTGACTTCTCAGTTCCTCCACACTCCACCTCACCTTCCCCGCAATTACTACACATGCTTAGTGTAGTGTGCAGACATGATATGATGTAACCAGTAGGCAGCCACTGCTTTTTGGGAGCAATCACTTCGGGGCTCAGGACAGCGAGACACACTTCACAGTCATAGTGCACTGCCTGCAGACAGTCCAGGAGCTAACTGAGATGAATGATGACTCACTGCGTGCTGACGCTAGGCACATTCACTGACTGAGTCTGAGAGTGTCACTCATAAAGCGATGGTATACATACTCTAAAATCCAATCACAGTGGTCCTCTAAGCAAATGAGCATCTGCGCAATATACCAGCAGAGTCTGAGGAACCCGGGTCGTGGCCGGCTGCGCCCTAGGCGGTTGTGTGCCCTAGGCGGCTGCCTAGCGGGAGCAACGGCCCTGTGTGTGTGTGTGTGTGTATATATATATATATATATATATATATATATATATATATATATATATATATATATATATAGTAATCTGCAACATAGGACTGCACTCACTGGATTTATGTAAAAAATCTCTTTAATTAGGTAACGTTTCGGAGCACGCAGGCTCCTTCCTCAGACCAATACAAAACATGCAACTAAACACTGTGTCTTATAAACATATTGTGCCCCACCCACCACCAAATTAACTGTGAATTGCGCCAAAACTGGGGTTGTCATAGTGATAACCCCTAACCCCCTCAGTGTTACCATACTACTAATCAAACAATTCCTAGGATAATTCATAAAAGCTTCAAAGTTGTATAGGTGGTACAATAAATGCATGAGCCACAAAAAGTGCCTATTACTAAAAGTAAAGCTAAACATCCATGTGTTCCAGTACATACATAAATGGATTACTTAGATAAGAGATATATGACTGCCAAAACATTTCATATTGGTGTAAATTAGACCTTCATATGTGATATATAGACATATAGATATATATGGCAGTACAGCAGTGCATTACACATAGTCACATCGGTTATACATGTATTAGTCATTACATCAGAGTAGCACTGTGTAACCCTCTTATTGTGTTTGAACTGTGAGTTCATATTAACGTTTATGATATGCCGTTCCCACTAGGTGATAATGTATCTGCAGCTGATCTCTATTCAATCAAAATTAGGGACTCGTACTGTAAACCCTTAAAGCAGCATTATCACTCTTACCTTATGTATTACTTTATAATATGTCTGTATATATTGTGTTTTAAGGTCAGATTAGGCTCCCAATCTTCTGTAGGACAGATCGTTGCATGAACAAAAACGTAGCTAAAAGAACGGGTCACTAGATTGTATTAGGCGCCCAGAGAAGCAGCTCCGGCGCCCGTACTGCTCATTAGCATAGCGCATGGCTAATTTACATAAGTTGATGACGTATGCGCGTGTATCTGCGCGTCG